>NC_138207.1:20442631-20497631 GCF_964194415.1 Vipera berus | reverse complement strand
TAAAGACATTTGACTGTCATTTAAATAATTGGATTGAGACATCAAAAACAGGAAACTAACTATTTAAAAGGAGGGGTAATTCAACATTACAAGTTTTGACTTGGGGATTTTCAGTCGTCAGAATTGAGAAGAAAGAATGAGAAAGTTTAGGTCAGTTAATATTAAAACTCATTAAACAACCTAAAAGTGAGAAAAAGGAAAAGAAAATTGTAAGACAAATCATTAATTTTATATTTAAAAAGTCCCCCTTGCAGATGCAACTTCATTAATGAAGGCAAGTACAAGTGAACTTTAATTTTCTGAAATAAAAAAGCTGTCCTTGTTTTTAAAGGGATGTATTATGGCATGTTCTCCAAGGTCAAAGAAAGTGTTGGAGGAATTGTTGTAATGTTATATTATGAAACTTTCTGTCCTCAGTATCCAAAAAGAAAAAAAAAAACAAAAGAAGTGGAGTTGACAGTAAATTAATAATGTTTTCCTTGAATTACATTCAACTTCTGGTGAAAACAGGAGCATAACTATTGAGTTTGCTAGCAACAATACATAGGTATGTCAACATTTTTTGAGGATCATCATCATGATCATCTAGAATAGTCTACAGTCCTAGAATTTCCCAGGGTCTCCTATCTAAGGGTCCAAGTGTAACCAAGTATGATATTCAAGATCAGATTAGGTTCAGCTAGGGGTGTCAAACTGCCAGCCCTCGGGCTGGATGCGTCATGCTGAACCACACCCACCCCGTTGCCGGCAATGGGAAAAAAGTTGTGATACGTTGCGAGTTTGACATTGCGAGTTTGATACCCCTGAGCTAGGGACTATTTAAATTCTTACATTTCACCAGAATTCACAGTATCATAGGCATTTTTTATGGAAGAATTGTTCCCTGAAATAATCTAGATAATTACTTGATATAAATCTCTATTTTACATCGGTATAAATAATGTGCGTAGTAATTCAGTGATAGGAAACCTAAGTAGAAAATAAGGCTTTCTCTGGCATAGACATTAAAGGCTGAGGCTTAGTGCAAAATAGAGGATAGGGACTTCCATAGACAAAGCAGGAACAAGTAATCATTGCCTGCCAGTGGGCTTTTAATGACATTTGGGGCTGTATTCAGCTCAGCAGCAATCCAGTGATGTTGCTGAACTGAGAATATCTGAGATTTCAGATTATTTGTTTAGTATAAACCACATTCAATGGAACATTCCTTCCTGTGTATTTACACCAGTAGAGATGAATTCTTGAGGCTACTCATTTGGTACAGCAGATGGATTGGAAGACCCTCTGCAAAGTTTTAAAGAAGAGTTGTCCTTTGCTCTAAAGTACCCTAGATCTTTACAGGGACGTGGTGGCTCAGTGGGTTAGGACGCTGAGCTTGTCAATCAGAAGGTCGGCAGTTTGGCGGGTCGAATCCTGAGTGCCGTGTAGCAGAGTGAGCACCTGTTACTCATCCCAGCTTCTGCCAACCTAGCAGTTCGAAAGGACATAAAAATGCAATTAGAAAAATAGGGACCACTACAGTGGGAAGGTAACAGCGTTCCGTGCGCCTTTGGCGTCTAGTCATGCCAGCCACATGACCACAGAGATGTCCTTGGACAAGCGCTGGCTCTTCGGATTTGAAACGGAGATGAGCACTGGCCCCTAGAGTTGAAAACAACTAGCACGCATGTGTGGGGGAACCTTTACCTTTACCTTTACTTTTTACCCTAGATCTTTACAGATAATGCTCAATTTACAACAGTTCATTTAGTGACCATTACAATGGCACAGAAAAAGTAACTTAGGATCATTTTTCACACTTATGATGGTTGCAGCATCCCCATGGTCACATGAACAAAATTCAGATACTTGGCAACAGGCTCATATTTATGACAGTTGCAGTGTCCCGGGGTCATGCAATCACCTTTTCCGACATTCTGAGAACCAAAATCAAAAGGGATGCCAGATTTACTTAATAACCATGTTGCTAACTTAACAACTGCAGTGTGCTCGCTTCGGCAGCACATATACTAAAATTGGAACGATACAGAGAAGATTAGCATGGCCCCTGCGCAAGGATGACACGCAAATTCGTGAAGCGTTCCATATTTTACTAACAACTGCAGTGATTCACTTAACAACTATGGCAAGAAAGGTCATAAAACTGGGCATAATTCACTTAACAACTGTCTTGCTTAGTGATGGAAATTTTGGTTCTGTTATGGTTGTCAGTCGAGACTGCCTGTATTTGCAGAGCATGAGATACAAACCTTTTCTTGAAAAATTCTTGTTCAGTTGCTAAGTCATGTCCAACTCTTCCCAACCCCAGTGGACCACAAATGTCCTGCTACAGCTCACACCACAGAGAATTAGAGGGTTTATCGAGGGTTTACAAACCCTTCCAAAAGTCTTCCCCAGGAAATTTCCCAGTCCAACAACAAGGCAACCCCTGACAAATTCCCAGCTTAGTTCCAGAATGACTCCAACACGAATCCACAAAACTGGAGCAGTCCACAAGGCGAAACAAAATAGAAGCAAGGCAAGGTATAAAAACTAAGATGCACCATCCAGGGTCTGGAGAACAGGTTCAAGGCCAAAGCAAGTCTGAAAGGCAGGTCCAAGAGTCAATCCAGGGTCTAAAATCCATGGTCAAGTTCAGGAAACTCAACTAAGTAAATGGCTGCAGCTGTGCCTCAACTGACCCATGCTCAGCCAGCTGCTGGTCTGTTCATTCTCCCCTTGACATGCCTGGGACTGACTCATCCACCTCCAAGCTGCCATCCAGACAGGCATCTGGGGAAGTGTCCAAGGAAGCCCTCACAACAGCATGCCCCGCTCCCCTGTCCTCTCCTGCCTCCCAGACTTCGGAAAGTTGAGTCCTATGTTTTCCATTCTTCATAAATTTTGTACTTGAACCTGAGGCACTGCCCTTTTCACCACTGTGATTTTTTTTTACTTCAAGATGGCCAGAGAATATTATATTGTGTTCTATTTCAATATAAATCAAGAGTCTTATTTCATTATTGAGCAGATCACTTATATTTAAGATGACCAGTTCCTGCTTGTTTCTGGTCAGCAGTGGGTACCTTATAGTAAAAAGCCTTATGTTCTATCATAGTCTTCTTAAAGAGAAACTTTACACATATGCTGAATTTCTGGATAATCATTACCATATTGCAGAGCATATTAATATAACGCAAGGTATCAGTTAATATAGGATCAGAAATATCATTTCCTTGCAGAAGTTCATTGAATAGCTTTATACTAGTTGCTTCTCTCACTTTAATTTTCTCACAGACTTAATATCATAGAGATAACTTGAAAAATAGAATACTATGTATGCTGACTTGCGATCCTATGGGAAAGAATCTAATGAGTAATAAATAAATAAAAGGGTAAGATAAAATAGCAAAGGATTCTTATTCAACTTATTCAACTAGAACTTAATCATTGATTTTTCCATACAGAATCCTACCTCAGCTGAAACTTTGGCTGCCAACCAGATATAATACAAACTTTAAAATATTACAAAGCTTCTTTCTTTATTAATCTCTTTCATGATCTCTTTCTTGAGCCTTTGGATATTAATTTCTCAGCAGGCCATCCTCAAAGGACAATTTAACTCCACAGAGATTTGAGGTCACACAACATGCTAGCAGGCCTAATATTTCATTGACTGGAATATAAAACAAACAAACAAAAATCACATAGGAAGTTGAATTTGGCATTGAGGTACATAATACATACAGGCTGTGGCAGCTAGATGGCCACTAGTTGAGACAAAGAGATTCAGATTCAGATTCAGACACAACTATGAATCCATTGCTAAAATTTGATGGTCCTCTGGATTTTTTGCAGTTCAGATCTGGAAACACTTACAGCATGGATGTCCAAACTTTTGGCTTGCCTCATTGAGTGAAAAAGAATTGTCTTGGGCCACATATCAAATATATAATATATTTAATGTATATAAATAACAAACTTCCTTTAAAAGTTAACAATCGTGAGGCTGCATTACTAGCAGTTCATCACTGCATGTGATCTGCAGGTCACAGGTTTGGCATGCCTGATGTACAGTAATACTATGTTATGTTTTAATGATCCTATTGATTCTAAACATTCATGCAACCTAGCTTTTGGCTAGCAGTTTATATTACCACCATTCTATTGCTATATTTGATTTCCACTAACTAGCATTAAGAGCTAGTGTAAGAAATTCAATTTATTTTCCTAGAAATTCTCAAGGCATAGGCCTACTGTCAGGAGTCAGATTTTGATTCATGAGAACCAGGGTAGACTGTTGAAACTGTTATTGGAACCTGGACTTCCTGTTGCTAATACTGTAAATCCAACTGTGATCTCAATGAAATGGCTTGCAGCAATCAAAGCAATCACTAAAACATTACTTAAATTGACTATATTCTGTGTTTGAAATGTCATGTAAGTTCCCTGTAGGTGGCTGCTTTGTATTGTTAACAGCCAGAGGAATGCATGGAGGATGTGAATGGCATGCTAAATGGAAAAGTTAAAACTGATTAAGTAATTCTGGGATTCTTGGTATGCTGAAGCTCAGATGGGGTTTTAATCCCGACACACACAGCCACTCTTAATAACTTAGTTAGAAAGCAAATCAGCGGTGTTGAAATTTCAGATTTCAATTCATGTATCAGAATTTGATAAAACTGACATTCCAACTAGAAAAACAAAGTAGCCAATATTTATGAATGTCACAAAGTTGCCCTCAAAGCACACTCACTTGACCAACTATAATACATTAAAATCTAGTTCCATAATTAGCAATTTTAGAAACAGGTTATAAATCTACATTTTTAATTAGAGTGTAACTTTTTATGGGTGTGCATTGAAGATATGGTTTTGATACATATTCAGAAGACTGTCATGAAAACTGTGTGCATAAACTTGGGTTCACACTAAACATTTCTTAGATTGGTATATATATATATATATATATATATATATATATATATATATATATATATATATATATATATATATATATATATATATATATATATATATATATATATATATATATATATATATATACATTAACAGCTGAAAATTAAAATATATTTTGTAGGAAATAATGAAAATAGTAATTTGCACAAATCCATAAAGAAGGCTTGTAACTCCTTGTCCTTAGACTTCGAATTCCTTCTTCCAGTACCAAACCCATCAATAAATCAATTTGACTTTTATGCATTAGTGTCTTGGTCTCCAGTTAAGTACATTTTTAAGAAAAAATATCTCCTATAATATCAATTGATTTGATTGACTCAGTTTTTCAGGGCTTTGTGGAAAATATACTGGGGGAGTAACAGAGATATATGAGGTTGTACTATGTTCAGAGTTAAATCATATACTGGAAATTATAGTGCATTTTTGTGGGAAGAGTGAATAAGTTATGGAAAAAGGAGCTATTTGGATCAATGTGGCAAGAGTGAGCACTGTAGATACTTTTCTTCTTAGAGACCACTTTATTTATTATTAAATAACTTCAGGAAGCATTTTGAAGCATTGTGAGGATTTTTTTTCCTAACAAGGCAGAGTGAAACATTTCTGCAAGGTGAAGAAGCTCACAAGGGCCATTGATTATGACCCAGAGAGGTTTAGTGAGTGGTTGCAATCTAGTATCTTTGATGGCTCTAATAAATATCTCCTTGTAAGCTTGTGTATAAGTGGTGTTATCTGGAATGATACTTAGCTGATATAATGGTAAAGTGAATGTGTGAAAGAGAGTGGGAGGGAAATAATGTTGAAGAAACCATTGAGTTTGTAGAAGTTCTCCTTCAAGCTGGAAGAGGGCATCTATAATCAGAAGAAGGAATCTGATATTAGATCCTTTTCTCCTCACTATCTTGTTAGCTGTATATTTCATTGTTTGGGAAATCCTATGCTCAGATAGCCTCAGTCTTGATTTCAAATATCTTTTGCTTCAGAAAGACCCATACTCATTCTCTGAAACTGGACATCTGATAAATCTTAAGCAGTTTTCTACATATTTGCTGGACAAATTCATTCCATGGTGAAACTTCTACTGAGGTTTTGGCTTACAGCATGTAGAAAATTGTACTGTGAATTTCCCCTGTGCTGTAAGCTAAGTAATTTTCATACATGCCTTGTAGAAGGATAGAAAATGCAAACATTCTCCATCTTATCCTGCTTTGTTCATTACAGCCTGAAATAAATGGAATGAATTGGAGTGCCCGAAAGCTGGATGGCTCTGGGCTACAATAAGGGTTGCCCTATAACAAATTATTTCATAAACCAGAAAGAGACCTTAAAAAGGTGCTACAAATAAGAACCCAAAACGTAACATATCATGTAATTTTGTGTTCTGCATTTTGTTTCACTGAGATATCAAAAGAAAAATGTATCTGAATTAAAGAGTACCATCATTTTCCAAGTACACATCTAAATAACTAGCTCTGAGTTATATCCATTTTTTGTTTGTTTGTTTGTTTTTATTTTATTTTTTCATTTTATTCTGGCAATTCATTTATTGCGCTGGTGGTGCTTGGGTGTACGATGAGGGTGGAGGTTTGTTCTTCAAGCTTACGGATTGGATTCAACTATTAACTATGTTGAATAAAAATATGTTTTCTGAACACATTTTTATTCAAGATAGTTTAATATATTGGGGCATTCACCTTACCATAATTAAAATTTTGCAGTTCACAATTACTCTAATGTGTTCATATTTTTCTTTTTTCTTTCAAGTTATCTCCCTTTGAGTATATATATATCAAACATCTGAATATGAAATCCTAATTTATTTCATCTCATTCAGTTTCAAATACCCCTTCTTATCAAAATTCACACATGGCTTCCAATTATAATGTACTGCAGCAGCATTGCATAAAGCATTTTTCTCATATTCGCTTAAAATTTAAGGAACATAATAATAAAACTTCTTGGAATAAACATCTGCCTTATCCATCAAAAATAGTCTTTCCAAAAGAATCCAGGAACATCCTTTAAAGAAGTCCACAAGTTTTTCATCAAAAGCCATATATCCACCACTTGATTTTTAACAGATTTAAAAATGGGTGATTTGAAATAAAAACCTATCATATTATAAAGTATAAATAAGGCAATGATAAAAACAGAATTAAAAGGTAGGATTACAGTATTAAAAGTTTAAAAATTAAAAAGAGAACATCCTTGTTAGGAATATGTCTATTGCCTAACTGGTTGGGTTGGGAATATATAAACCAAGACTTTATGGTTGCAAGTTAAAGCTGTAATGTATACCTTTAATAGTGAATGCACTGCGCTATACTTTCTGCTGATTGGTCAGCAATGTCCCTAATGGCCATAAGAGGGAGCTAGAGACACGGCTTCTCTCTCTCTGTTACAATTCATGTCTCTCTGCTATTGATTACTGTTTGTTGTGGTTTGTGGTTTTCTTTGCTACTGTATGCAGAACCTGAAGAACTGTGATTAATGTGTTTTGACTTACTGCCTGGTAAGACGACTCTGTAGTGGATAATCCTTGGACTGTTGCTATTGGCTATACTTTAAGTATCTGTGTATGACCTGGAATGTTTCTTGGACTGTGCTATTACTTTATCCTACAAGTAAACTCTTTACACAACTCAGTGTATCTGTGTGGTTGCTGTACACAATTCATTACTCTCACAATCCTGTTTTTCCGTGCAAAACTCTTGTGTTTTTTTTTAAGAGTAGCTCTGCACATCCTTTTCAATCCTCACAACACCAACCACCCACAGGACTGCCTAGACCAGTGCTGGTGAACCTTTTAGAGACCGAGTGCCTAAACTGCAACCCAAAACCCACTTATGTATCGTAGGGTGCCAGGTGGGCATGGACCATTGGGTGGGTGTGGCCCTTTGGGTGGGCATGGCTGTGGTGGTAACAGCAGACTGGGTGGAACTAAAAAGTTCAATCAATCAATTCCAACTTTGTGAGACCGTTTTTTCCCCGCAAGAAGTTGAAATTGATTGATTGATTGAACCTTTTTTTCACATGGTGGTGGAGGCCTAAAGCGAAAAGGTTTTATGAAACCCAACTGAAGGCCTAGGACTGGGGCGACGGCACGCATGGCCACAGAGAGGGCTCTGCATGCCACCTGTGGCACCCATGCCATAGGTTCACCACCAAGGGCCTAGACTCTTTGTCCCCATACCAATTGGCAGAACCATATCTTAATATTCTTTCTGAAGGTTACAAGGGTGGGGCCTGCTTCACTTATGGGGTTAAAGTGTTCCAAAGAATGGGAACACTGGCAGAGAAGGCTCTTTTCCTGGATCCCACCAGGTGAAATTCTTTAGCTGAGGGGTTCTGCAACATATTCTCCTTGCCTGACTGGATGGGATGAGACAATATAATCAGACAACATGATTTCTCTGGTTACATGGTCCCATTCCATGAAGGGCATCAAAGTCTGCCTTGAATTGGACCTGGAAGCAAACTGACACTCAACGCAGCTCACACAGTAGAAGTGTTATAGGCACAATTCTACAGATGCCTATGGCAATTCCTGCCACCATATTCTGCACCAGTTATAGAGTCTGGATGTTCTTCAAGAGATGCCCCATGTAGAGCTCTTGGTTACCCATGCTTTTTATATAAGTTGGGAGAGAAAGCTTTAAGTCTTTTATGTGAAGTTGTCCATTTGGTGTAATGCAATACTGGAAACAGTACTAATAGTTTCTGTGTTGACTTAGAACCTGCCTTGAACTTTCAGAGTGATTTCTTAAATTCTGACCTGTATATTTTCCCCAGCAGGAATAATTTTTACACAGCTTCTGAAAATTTGTCCTGTTTTCTAACTTCCCATTGTCTGTCTGGGATAAACTTCAGCCCTTTCAGCTATTCTTTTCTGGGCTCAGTGCAATACATATAGTACTTTGTGTGTTATTTATTTGGATATTTTCAGTTCATTACTTTAAAAAAAATAAACAAAAACACTCTTAAAATTATGGAAAGAAACAGTCCTTTTCCACAGAAGCTCATTTAATCTATAAAATAATCCTTACTTGATTATAACCTTCCCATTTTTTATAGAAATGAAGGAAAATGAGGAAACAACAGATCTGATATTTTTTCTAATTTAGAATTAATTATTTTAATTATCAATTTTGTATTTTTGTAATTTTATCTCTACCTGTGTTTATGTAAGTTATGTAAGATTTTTTAAGTTATATTTTTTTTCCTTTGGACTCTTTGGGAAGTCTAAACAATTTATTTAGTACTGTTCCACCTGTTTAGAATGATAACCCCTGATGGGCAAAAATAATTATGCACTTTTAAAGATATCTATAAATACTTTGCCCATGAGTAAGGATATAACTTTCCAGTCTTTATGGATCATTTCTTTTCCACTCTAGAAAATTTGATACATAGTTCTATTGCTGAAGTGTCTCATAATGCACAAATTTTATTTTCATTTTGTTAGAAATGAAACCAGTGGGATATCATTAAATTGGGAAAAGAAACAAGTAATTGGAGAGCATCACATCACCCTGAAAAAAATTTGGTTTACAGTATTGATTTCCGGAGTTGGCTCACATAATCTCTCAATTAAACACAAAGAGACCTTACTTGCTTACTTGGCCCTGTTTCATGACATTTGTCTTCACATACTCATCCTTGTGTTGGCTGTTGCAAAACCAACCTACTCCCTGAAACACTTAAGAAATTAAATCCTGCATCCAATATCATGATGAAAGCAATCCTTGAATTCAACCAGGATCATAAGAATGACATATTATCCTTCTCAAGGACTTTATATAACTGGCTTCTGCTGGACAAATCATTTTTAAGAACCTAAAAAGCAAAAAAGATCTGGGATTTTTCATTCAATTGAACCAAAGGGTTTTTTTTATCTATTTCATACCTCATTCTTCTTCTTTTTTTCTATTTCTGAACACCACCCCATGCTCTCTCCCTGTCCCCTAAATTTTCCACTTCAATAAAGCTTTGTACCAGATACAGCGATTACATCTGCCTCCTCCTGCAAACCCTAGCAGTCCTAGAAACTTTAGGTACATAGATTTGCTGCAGAGAATTAGGGAAACAATAGAAGAAAATATATTAAATGTTGAAACGGAAGAAATTTTGGTTAATTTTTAATATATGGGAACTATAAATGAGAAACAATATTATATTGTCCTCCTCCTCTTTCTCCTCCTTGCAATTGGTATTCTAATGACTACTATTCTAATATTGTACTACTAATATTGATATGAAAATGAGATAAATAAGAAGTGTATTACATTACTAGGTATTGGAGAAAATTGTGTAAAGGGAAAGGAGGTTATTTAGCAATATGAAAATGAGAAGTTTTAAATGTTTAATTTTAATATAAATGTAAAATTAAAGCTTGAAAAATATATAAGGTGTTTGATGTTTTAAAGATGGAATATTAAAATATAATATATACTAAAGTATTGATAAATACAAGAAAACTATTAAATGACTGATGGATAGCAATGAGAAAGATGTTAATTTAGATAAGAGATAGTATGTATTAAAGGAAAAGAGAGAGAGGAAGTATTGGTTACAACAATTTGGAGATTTGTAATAATACGTATTTGTCTGAGATGGAACTATTGTAACCCAGACACCACGTTGCTTTTTAAAGATACTATTGTAATATTGGAAAACTAATAAAAATAATATATATATATAAAAGAAGAAAATATATGTACTCAGAGTTGAACTGTACAGCCCTTGATACTCTCTGAGCTCTATTGTTTGCTTACAAACAGTCCATTACCCAACTAGATAACATCATTGTTATCTATCCATTTGTGGCCTTCAGCATTTCTTTCTTTGATCTTTGCTAACAAAAAGGCTTTATATGGAGTACAAACCACCAGGTTCCCATATCACCAGCTTTAATCCTAATATCTTTCTCCATTTCCTTACTTTTCTCTTTCTGTTTCCTGCATTCAGGTTTTTTTCCTACTCACTTTAGATCAGGGGTATCAAACTCCCACCTCATGTGACATGCCACAACGTATCATGGCTTTTTTTCCATTGCCGGCAATGGGGTGGGTGCGGTTTCAGCATGACACATCCAGCCTGTGGGTCAGCAGTTTGACACCCTTGCTTTACATCATCTTATTCTTCTGCCTATGGCTAACTATTATTATCTTTCTTGATCTTTCTCCCTTTTAAAGCCCACCTGTCCATCCTCTACTTACTTTCCTCAATGCCATTGCCACACCAGATTCTGTCCTAGGATCCTTCTCATCTCTTTCTGATTCAGAAGAGGATATATTTTTTCCTAATTAATAATTCCACAAAGAATTCCCATTCAGTTAGAATGAAAAGGAAAAGCCAACCAGAAGGAAAGAAAAAAGAAAAAAAATAGCATTTACTACAATTTCTTTTTTTATGTACATTTTATTAATTTTTTTTACAGTAACAATCTTAGTATTTAATAAGCAACACATTGTCTGGGTTTATGTCTTTAAGATTTATCCTCTGCCAGATACAAATAACATTGTCATTGGGGCCTCTTAACTTTTTTGTTCTTATTTGTTTTATAAAGAATGAAATGAACCAGTAGGCATAAGCTGTACTTTAGCATTCATGCAAATTCTTAGATATGGGATGCAGGAAAAGACTAGGAACATCACATGCCTTTTCTTGCAAGAGGTACAAAACTGCATATATTGCTGCCAGAGGAAAAAGACAAGATAGTTCCATATACAAAATTTGTCTACACAGCCCATGAGGTCTAATGATTAGGGTGTTGGGCTAGAACCCAGGAAATCTTGATTCAAGTCCACCTGCTGGTACTCTGAAACTCATTTGGTGACTTTAGGATAGCTGCTCAGCCCGATCTACCTCAAGATGGTTTTGATGGGATAAATGAAGGGAGATCCCCTCACTGGCCGTCTTGAACTCCTAAAGCATGGGTGTCAAACTCGATCATGTCACACAATGTATCATGATGTATTATGACTTTTTTTGCCTTAGTGGAGCCAGGGTAAGTGTGGCCTGTGTGTGACCCATCCAGCCCACAGGCTACAAGTTTGACACCCCTCTCCTAAAGTAAGGCAGGATATCCCTGACTCCACTGGATGTGTTCTGTACCAGCCTGCTACCGGCCCTGCAGAAAAGGCAACCCCTTTATAAACGGCAAGAGGCTGGAATGACGTCTGCCAAATTTATTACTACAAAAAACAAACAAGACACGAACCAAGATTCAGGAGCTTTGAAACACTATCTGAGTGGTTGCTTTCAGCAAACCAGCCCTCCCCAAACATTCCCTTTATAAAGAGTTCAGGGCGTGGCCTCTCTCTGCCTCCTTCCGAGAAGCCCCACAGCCTTCCTCTGTTTACTCCTACTTGACTGCCTCCTGCGTCGGGCGTCCTTGAACAGGGCCAGCTGTGGGTCATCTTCATCCACACTGTCAGGCTCACACAGCTGGGTCTCCATGGTGACCAAGTGGGAGGGTCCTGCCTGAGGGCTATCATCAGCAAGATCTTCAACCCCCTCAGCAAGGTCTTCAACACCCCCCTCCTCCTCTGATTCGTCTGACCCAACTGCCGAACCCACAGGCTGACCCTGAATCACAACAGGATGACATCGCCAGGGCTCGTTGCCTTGGAAGAGTGAGGAAGATTCTCAGGGATGACTCACACCCTGGACGGTATCTCTTTACTCTCCTACCATCCGGTAGGAGATATAGGAATATAGCCAGCCGTACCAACAGGCTGAAAAATAGCTTTTATCCGTGGGCTGTTAGGCTTTTAAATGGGACATAATCTTATGCAGAATTGACTTGGGAGGCCGGTGTGTGGTGTAGTTGGTTCACATAGTGTGGTGGGATGGAGGGTTTGTTGTCACTGTGTGTTGGGGGGAGAGAGCACGGGGGGAGGCTCAGCTAATCTCAATGTACACATGTTGTACTTTGACAATAAAGGTTTATTATTATTATTATTATTATTATTATTATTATTATTATTATTATTATTATTATTATTATTATTATTATAAATCAAACAAACAAAGCAGCAGCTTACTTCAAAATTGGCAGAAATGAAAGCAGTAGGATTCAGGATTCAAGGTAGTTCACGTAGCACCTAACTTTGCCTCTAGAACATTGGCTGCTTTGCTGCCTGCCATTTTTCAGCATGTATAACTACTCTACTCTATGGTAGGGTCAATCCTGGTTTATAAGAAGCTTAGTATTTGTTATTGTTTAAGAAAAAATAATTAAATCTGTAGGATCATGAAAAATAGTAAATGTGATAATATTGGAAGAAAGTTCCCCCCCCCCGGGAAGAAATAATTGCAGAGGCATTTGGGGGCACCAGAGATTTTTACTGTTTCTCCATGGTAGGCTATTACTACTCTGAATTAGTGTGACATCTTCATGGAGCCATCAGAATCAACAAATGTTCAGACTTCATTGAATTATTTTCTTCCCTGAGTTTACATGATATAGCCATGTCCAGCTTTGATTTAATACCATAATTCTGCAGTTGAATATTCCTGTCTGATCTATTCATATTTGGGGTGTGGGGGAGGGAATCTTGTATCAGCAGGGGGAAAAAATGGAAGTTATCTGTCAGCTTGAACTATCTCAATTTTTGTGTGTGTCTAAAACATTAACTGAGATTCTGGCATAGGTTAAGCAAACAGAATGTATGCCAAACACCAAGTGACAATGAAAACTCCTTGAAATGTGTTTTAGTGATTTTAGGCTTTTACTTAATAAGAAACATGTTCCTATCCCTTCTTGAATAAGGTCAGACTGTTAAGAGTAAAATGCAAGCTACTTCTCAAGGACCTAAATTCAAGCCTTTGTAATGACATATCAGACTATTATGTCACTGTAACCTTATGCTTTGTGCCTATCTTCTCTTTTTGTTCCACTTATGTCTTGAGGCAAGCAATTGATTTGATGTGAATTCAAGTGATTAATCAATGGGCTAAAAATGTGGCTTGCTGTAATCTTGCTACCTATGCTTCCTCAAACTGGCCCCAGAGCTCTGGAAGATTACATATATAGTTGAAGTCCTATATATTCTGCATATTATATATTCTGCATTTTAAATTGTAGCATGCATAATTAAACCAGCATCATATAGGAAGGGGACAATGATATGATCCATTCTACTCAGAGAGAATTAAAGCTTTAATTAACATATACCACACACCCCAAAAAAATTGTAGCATACAGTATGTGTCAAGTAAGAGATCCAAACTTGCAATATGGTGTTTGGCAACATTAGTCTGAGGCTTGGAAGACTCAAATTCAAAACTACATTTGACTATGCAGCTCCCTTGGTGGCATGAAGGTATTTAATGTCTTTCTTTACCTATCACCATTACCCAAAATATGATGTGTGACACTGCCATTATGGTTTAGACTCAGAACTTCACACAACCCTAACTTTAAGTCATGAATTGCTTAATTACAATTTATCAAAGAGATTATAATTGGTTGGATTCATTCAAAAAAAAGGACAGATGTTGACTTCATATAGTATATTAAGCTGAAGCAGAACAGACCACGTAGTGTCTTAAAACAATGAGTGAACACTGCCATTTGTAGTTTATGACCTATGTCAACCTAAACTAACAGTATTCTGGATGAATCCAATCTTTATTGCATGGTTCAACCTACTTCACAAACATTTGAGATGGTGTATGCCCTTTCTCCATCCATGTATGAAAACTTGCTTGGCAAACAAAGAAACAAGGAAATATATGTATGTATGTGTAGAAGAGAAATTCAGTATTAGAATAGTAAAAGTGGTTCTCAACATAAGACAGTAATTGAGCCATGAATTGTGATTGTAAATCATGGTGGTTGTTAAGGGAGTCACCAGGTGACTGTCTGGTTTTAAATGAATGCATTAAGCAAAAGATGTGGGCTTTAAGCAAACCCATTGTATCCAATGACTTTTTTCCCAGAAACTAGCAGAAAAAGTTGTAATGATCATGTGACTACAGGACAATGCAAATGGCTGTACATACAGGCTGGTTGCCCCAACTCAACCAGGTGACGGGATGGGGGGCCAATTGTCAGAGCCTTGAAACCAGGTCCTAAGTAGCTCTGGTGAGCTTCACTGTAACTTTGAATGGTAGTTAAGCAAGTGGTAATAAGTTAAAGACCACCTGTAATGGTAATTCTTTTATACATCTATCATTCCTCCTTTTCTAAATCTCTATTCAAATGACACACTCCTGTTCCAAAACCATATTAGCTAAGATATAGTCATCCATACTGCCATTCTGAAATTAAAGCTGAGATTAGGATAGGGACAGAAGCACATTGACTAATCTAAATGCTGAAAAAAGAGGCCTACATTAACAGCAAGCCACTTTTATACTCTTTACAATAAAAACAATATATTGTGAGCCATTTGGAGTCATGTATCAGTCAAATGATCAATCAAATAAATAAAATACATATACATGACATCATCAGGAATTCAGGGCAACTATAATTTTATGAGGAATTTGGGAAAAACTGGGAACCAGTCACTTGACAAATTCTTTCATAAAGAGGAATGGAGGAAACAGATAAGTTTTTTTCCTTCCTTCCTTCCTTCCTTCCTTCCTTCCTTCCTTCCTTCCTTCCTTTCCTTCCTTTCCTTCCTTCCTTCCTTCCTTCCTTCCTTCCTTCCTTCCTTCCTTCCTTCCTTCCTTCCTTCCTTCCTTCCTTCCTTCCTTCCTTTTTCTTTTCAAGACCCTGCCTTAATGAACTAACTAGAAAGGAGGGTGGGAAATTCTTGTTACCAAGATACTGTATCTCAAGAAGCCCAAAGTACTAAGGATACTTTACTGAAGTCAGCCTTATTTTTAGCTTTTGAGGTCCTGCCAGCTACATAAGGCCTGGTAGCCTTAATATAAATTGCAAAACTGAAAAGTTAACAGTTGTTGAAATGGAGAAACAATTGGTCTTACTATAAAGGGTATATGAAGAATGGAATCATTATTTGTACAAAAATAAATGACTGTTAAAAACTTAATAAATACATTAAATAATACAGCAGCATTGAGCATCCAAGAATAGGGCAGAAACTGGAAACTAGAAGTAGGAACCAACCTTGAATTATTTCCCATCTTCTTTCTCTTTCTCCTGAAGAATAAAAATCAATTACCATTTTAAAGTTCTTCATATCACTAAACTGCTTATTGGATAAACTGTACATTGAAATAGTTCCTACTCCATTTATCACTTAAATACAATTAGAAGAGCACTATAGAGATTTGAGAGTGGTCAAGCACAGCAATTTCCAAATGATCCAATCATTTAAGAGTCTTTTCAAGAACAAGTATGGATTTGAAGTTCAAAGTCATTGCAGAAAACTCTTCTGTCCATCACTGCTGTTTCTCCATAGTTTTATATAAAAATTAACAAGCCACAGATCTGTGCAGTAATGAGCATTTGCTTGGACCTTTCCCACATGTACTTCTCTGACAGTTTAGTACCAGGTTCTTCACCTTGCTGCAGATTCACAGTTTAACAGAATATGGAATAACAGAAAACAGGAAAACCTACACCATTTCAGACAAATGGTTCAGACAAATCTCTTCTTAAAAACTTCCAGTGTTGGAGCATTCACAATTTCAGGTGGCAAGTTGTTCCACTGATTAATTGTTCTATCATGGAATTTCTCCTTAGTTCTAGGTTGCTTCTCTACTTGATTAGTTTCCATCCATTGCTTTTTGTCCTGCTTTCAGATGCTTTGGAGAATAAATTGACTCCCTCTTCTTTGTGGCAACCCCTTAGATATTGAAATGCTGCTAACATGTCAGCTCCAGTCCTCCCCCCCCATTAAATTAGATATATCCTGTTCCTGCTTTACCAGGAGCTATTTCAGTATTTCTGCATGTCCTTCATACATGTGGACCAAGTCTTGGAATTCTAAAGCCAGTATTCCATCATTGTTGAATTCTCAATAATAATTTTTAAAAAACATTTCTGCAGATCAACAGAAATACTAAGATATTTGTGAAGGTAACAGTGAACTATAGTTAATAGCTAGTAGCAGTAACCTAGCAGCTATATTTATCTCTCATCTGTAGGACACCATAATTGGGAAAGATAGAGTTACTCCATAAGTCAAGAATCATGAATGTAAAAAGCAAAATAAGGAAATCAATGTATTTGTAAGTCCATCTGGGAACTAAAATATTTATGCAAATATTTTTATTAAGACTAACCGATTGCGACTAAGAATCTTCAAAAGGTCTTATCTCGCAGCGATGAGGATGGCGAAGTCTAACTACTTCGCTGCCCTCATCGCATCCGCAGATAATCGCCTGGCCGCCCTGTTTAGGGTGACTCGCTCTCTCCTTAATCAGGAGATGAGGGAGGATCCCTTGCAGGGGCGGGCCGAGGAGTTTAGATATCATCTGGCAGACAAAATCGCTCAGATCCGGACAGGTTTGGACTCTGATTGGGCAGAGTCTGACATGGAGGAATCGAGCGGTCTTGAGCATGTTATCTGGACTGAGTTCAATCCTGTGTCCCCCGATGATGTGGACAGGATCATGAGGAGACTGAGCTCCACCACTTGTTTATTGGACCCATGCCCCTCCTGGCTGGTTTATGCGGCTCAGGAGGAGACACAAGGCTGGTTCCAGGCAGTAATAACTGCTTCCTTGAAGGAGGGTGTCTTCCCCGCCACCTTGAAGGAGGTGGTGGTGAGACCCCTCCTCAAGAAGCCCGCCCTGGACCTGGCTGTTTTAAATAACTATCGTCCGGTCTCCAACCTTTGCTTTCTGGCAAAGGTTGTTGAGAGTGTGGTGGCACATCAGCTTCCTCTGTTCCTGGAGGAAACCGATTATCTTGATCCGTACCAATCAGGCTTCAGGCCCAGGTACAGCATGGAGACGGCATTGGTTGCACTGGTGAATGATCTCTGGCAGGCTCGGGACAGGGGATGTTCCTCTGTCCTAGTCCTATTAGACCTCTCAGCGGCTTTTGATACCATCAACCATGGTATCCTACTGTGGCGTCTCAGGGGGTTGGGAGTGGGAGGCACTGTTTTACAATGGTTTTCCTCCTATCTCCTGGGCCGCTCACAGTCAGTGTTGACGGGAGGGCAGAGGTCCACCCCGAGGTCTCTCATTTGTGGAGTTCCTCAGGGGTCAGTCCTCTCTCCCCTCCTGTTCAACATCTATATGAAGCCGCTGGGTGAGCTCATTCATGGTTTCGGGGTGGGGTATCATCAGTATGCTGATGATACCCAACTTTTTCTTTCCACCCCGAACCAACCCAGTGATGCCCTCGATGTGATGTCCCATTGCCTGGAGGCGGTCCGGGTTTGGATGGGAGAAACAGGCTTCGTCACAATCCTGCCAAGACTGAATGGCTGTGTGTACTGGCATCTCGGGCTAACCAGTTTGTTCCATCATTAATGATGGGGGGTGAGGTGTCACCCCCCCGTTGATAGGACTTGCAACTTGGGCATCCTCCTGGATTCCCGGCTCAGTTTTGAAGACCATATAGGAGCCGTGACCAGAGGGGCTTTTGCCCAGGTTCGCCTGGTGCGCCAGTTGCGGCCCTATCTGGACCGAGATGCCCTGCGCACAGTCACCCATGCGCTCGTGACCTCCCGGCTAGACTACTGCAACGCTCTCTACATGGGGCTATCCTTGAGGACCACTCGGAGACTTCAACTGGTGCAGAATGTAGCCGTGTGAGTTTTGATGGGAGTTCCCCAATACTCCCTCTTCTCCGTGAGCTGCATTGGCTTCCGGTTGCCCTCCAAGTGAGATTCAAGGTGCTGGTGATGATCTATAAAGCCCTAAATGGCTTGGGTCCGGATTATCTGAGGGAACACCTGCTGCCGGCATCAATTTCCCATCATCCTGTGCGCTCCCACTGGGAGGGCCTTCTTAGGGTACCGCCAGTGAAGGATTGCCGGCGGGTGACTCCCAGAGAGAGGGCCTTCTCTGTGTGTGCGCCTGCCCTCTGGAACCAGCTTCCGATGGAACTTAGGACTGCCTCAGACCTCTGCTCATTCCGCCGGGACCTGAAAACTTGGCTCTTTGAGCTGTTGGGCCTAGACTGAGGGGTTCTTAACTGGTTTTTAATTGGTTTTTAATGTTTTTAACTTTTAAATTCTGGGCTTTAAATTTAATTAATTGTTTTAACTTTTTCTAATTTTTGTATGTTATTATGTTATGATTTTAACTGCCCTGTAAACCGCCCTGAGTCCTACGGGAATAGGGCGGTATATAAGTTAAATAAATAAATAAATTAATAATAATAATAATAATAATAATAATAATAATAATAATAATAATAATAATAATAATAACATGCATTTCCTTGAGTTCTCTAGAATGCAATGCAAAATAAAATAATAAAATAAAATAAAATAAAATAAAATAAAAAATAAAATAAAATAAAATAAAATAATAAAATAAAATAAAATAAATAAAATAAAATAAATAAATAAAATAAAATAAATAAATAAAATAAAATAAAATAAAATAAAATAAAATAATAAAATAAAATAAAATAAAATAAAATAAAATATTCAGCTTAGTAAAGGGAGTTGCCCTCCGAAGGTTACAGAGAACTCTCAGCTTCCATTTTTACTCCAGAATCTTGATAGTAAACTTGATCATTGCAATCAATCTTTTTGGAATGATTCTCTTCCAAAATGAAAGTTTTGACAATGGTATATGTCTCCATTGATTCTGAATACATCTACATCAGATCAGGCTTTTGCAAATCAATAATTTATTCATCCAAAAAGATGACTAGCTGCTGAGTGATAATCATCATGGAACATAATGGAAGAGAAAATGCTTTTATAGCATGACTCAATAAAAATTTGCTGAAATCTGTGTCTTGTTCAATAGAGCTTATTCTTGTTAACTGTACATAGAATGGAACTGTTTAGTGCATTAAGAGTTGTATAGGGAAGAACTGAATTATGTAAGACAATGGGAGATAAATGCAGATGCTGGGATACTGCTTGTCATTGTTAACTATTGTTCAATGGCCCTTTCACAAATAACTTGGCATTTCTGATGAACTACAGGAATGTTTTTTTTTAAAAAGCCATGGATCTTATTACAATTATGTTAAATATTAATGATGCATTTCCATAACCCTGTGGACATTCTACATTCCTTGCTGTGCTTAAGTAATAATTTAAAATGCTAGTTCTTAAATGTGACTTTTTGTTAAATGCTATTTTGCAGACCATTGTTCAAATTAGATTCTGTCTTGCTGTCTTGCGTTTCCTTTTTCTGGGAATGATGATGATTTTACACTGTTAAATACTAAATAATAAAAACTAGGGTTGACTAAAGATCTCTAATCTAATGAAAAGAAGGACTAGGGGTGACATGATGGCAGTGTTCCAATATTTGAAAGCTACAGCTATTCATAATAGGTACTGTCTTTTTTTGGCTCTCTTATAAACCCATTATAATTTTATCCTGTTCTTGGCTATTTAATGTCATGGCCACACTATATGGTCTTAAGTAAAGAATGTGAAGATTAATTTGGGTAATAAAGCATGTGCCATACTTCTCTAATGTGCTTACAATGCTTCTTCTGCATAAATAATATTATGATAGCTAGGGTCACATTTAACATTCTTCCATGGGCTGAGACCTGCACCAAACTTGAGTCACACAGGAGTGGGAATCAGAATTTTTTGTTTCATGAAGAAAGAGGATTTTTCTTCTATTTTTTTAAAGATCTGTATTGTTCATATTTTAATATTTACTCTACAATTCTCTGGTCTCTAGGAAGTATCTTGAATATGCATAAAAATACAATATACTGTAGTTTGAAACAATATAACAATATAATTCACACTTTTTTCAGTAAAATCATGTTCTATTTATAAGTGATTTTCAATGCTGCTGTCCTTTTTCAAGTTTAAAATGTGAAATTCATATGATTTGCCCTTCAACCAACCTACAATTTTTTTAAACTTTTGATTAAAAAGCTGTGGTTTGAGTTCTGGTTGGCTATTAGTTCTCAAATATTTCTTGCAGGAGATTTAAGGAGACATCTATTTAGGCATGGTATATTCCTTTAATAGGGACGTGGTGGCTCAGTGGGTTAGGACACTGAGCTTGTCGATCAGAAGGTCGGCAGTTTGGCGGGTTGAATCCTGAGTGCTGTGTAGCAGAGTGAGCGCCTGTTACTCGTCCCAGCTTCTGCCAACTTAGCAGTTCGAAAGCACGTAAAAATGCAAGTAGAAAAATAGGGCCCACTACAGTGGGAAGGTAACAGTGTTCCATGTGCCTTTGGCGTCTAGTCATGCCGGCCACATGACCACGGAGACGTCCTCGGACATTCGGCTTTGAAACGGAGATGAGCACCAGCCCCTAGAGTTGGAAACGACTAGCACGCATGTGCGGGGGAACCTTTACCTTTACCTATATATGCCTGTGCGGGGGAACCTTTACCTTTAATGAGTATGAGCATCCAGGAAAACAAATAGATAATTGATTCCTAACTGTATTACATGCCCACAGAAGTGCAGTGCAATATCTTGCTGAAAATGGACAGGCTAACATGCTACAATCAAATTGTGGTTAGGAAACCAAAACTATATAGATGGTGTAGCTATCATCTGATAATGTACTTAAAGTATCTAAATTAGCTTTCCATTATTAATGTAAGATATATAATATACAAAAGGTTAAAAGGGGGAACAAAGTAAAGAAACATACACAACTAATAATGTATTCTTGACCATTAACATTGCTCTGTAATGGATTTTAAATTGAGTTACTCCTGAATTTTGGCAATTATTCGGTAATAGAGCTTGCCCTCAATAAAATCCCAAGGAAAAATAATCCACATTAGGTATCCTGCAGGAGCCATTTTATTTCTTTAACATTCTTTAAAAACAAATCCCATCCTTCATAACTGAGATTGCTTAAAATGTCCACAGAACTAAGGTGCAAAACTTTAAAACTGAATATCTTTTTCTGCTACACTGAGTTGCATCCTGAACCACTTAATGTAGTTTGTGATTGATTGTGAAATAATTGCTCTAGAAGGGAATCTAGCATTAAACTAAAATTCCCACCCTGGCTGTTCTTGGATATTTTGTTACTGTTATTTTTTGTGCTGTACTTTTTAAAATTGTTATTATAATTTGGGGTTGTGGTATTTAATCTATTACTGTAAAAAAAGAATGTAAGCCCTCAGAAAGCTGCTGGAGTAGAATGGCATAGGAATCCCAGTAAGTAAATACTGAAATACTTCTAAGGAGAGAAGCTTCAATATTGCTTAAGGAAGTAAGTTATGAGAAACATGCACAACATGGTCATAGGAGGCATCTGTAATGTGATGTACTATGTTCATTGTGTTTGTGTATGTGTGCTGGGAAATATGGGGCAGGCTGTTCTGTGTTGTTACTATTTGGGTAATGAACTACTCCAATCAAACTCAGAGAGTACCAACAACTTCTTCATCAGTCAAGATGGAGTCTTCATTTATATGTGCCCCACCAGTGAATAATAAAACCAGCAACAGAATAATCAGGCTCAAGCAGAACATTCTTAGCAGAATAACCAAAAAATAGATATTATCCTGCCCACCTAGCAGTGCAAAAGCATGCAAATGCAGGTAGATTAATAGGTACCACTTTGGTGGGAAGGTAACAGTGTTCTGTGCGCCTTTGGCATATAGCCATGATGGCAACATGACCACAGAAGTTGTCTTCAGACAAGACTGGTTCCCTCAGCCAAGTAATGGAAATAAGAATCATGCCCTTGAGTCAGACATGACTGACAAGGAAATCTTTGCCCTTTTTTATTTTTATGTAATACATATAGTTGGGATATATAGCATACCACTTCTCCAGTTTAAGCAGACTGGTTTAATGATAGTTCTAGTGTTCTGTTGAAAGACCATTGTACATGTATGCTACCCAATTTTCAGGTCTATTGATGCACATAAGGAGCCTTTCCAAAGCATCAAATACCCATTACATGGGTAGATGTCTTTACGTAAGTCAGTTGTCTCATTTTTCTTCCACTATAAGTGAAAATAGTGACAGAAAATGGTTTAAAAATAATTTTGTGATATCATTAGACTTTTGTGATAATGGGAACTTCGCAGATACCAACACCTAACCTGGCCATCACCAGCAAGGCATTCAAGATTGTCCACAACACAAAATTATTGTTGGGAGAGAAAAAAAGAAACAAACCATCACTTTAACGTTTTTGTTTTTTTAAAACCCTCAATTTTAATCTTGAACAAAATGGGCTGGAAATAAGAGGGAGGTGATGCCATGAGGACATGTTTCTTTAAAAAAATGTGGAGGTGTTTTATGCTTCAGTAAGCAGAGCAAGAGAATGGGCCTTGAAATATAAAAGAAACAAAAGCTACCAGGGGCTACAAAATGGGAAAAATCTGGAAGGAGAAGCATGCTTTAGGTCCCATTTGCTAAAAAATTGCACCTGGCAGTGAACAGGAAGACAATTTTAGCTTTATGGCTGATGCCCTTTGGATCATCAACACCCATTCACCCTGGAGATCAGAGCATCCCTGGCACCATTGGCTTTCTGTAATGCCTTAGAGTTGTGGATTTGTCATTGATGTGGGTATCTGGGTATGATAGAAACTGTGTTGATTATTGTTGATGAGTGTTAGGTTATATCAACTTAATTTTAGTTAGGAATTTTCTCTTCAGTAAACCTGAAGGGGAAAATATATATATATCTGGATGGTAAACATGGGCTTCCTAATAATTTTTTTGGACATGACTCTAGCAAAATAGCTGATGTAGTGACAGCTTTTGAGACAATCTGACATTATCAGCAACTATTATCTAGGAAAAATAAATTAAAAATCTACCAACCATTTCTTCCTTTCTCTCTTCTATTTTACTGTTCCTTTTTGTGACAGCTTTGACAATGATTTCAAACTTAAACATATTATTTAGCACTTCTAAGGACCTATGACAATTATTACCAAACTACTCTCACAAAAAGAGAATGATCAACAAGCAACAGGGAATACATCTGCAGAAACATTGTTATTTTAAATAACTCTTAAAAAAAACCTTCAAAAGTTGCCAACTTTATGGATGGATAGATGCAAATGCCCTTAGGAAATTTTGCTGAAAATTATTAATTTGGTATACATTTCATTCCCCTTTGTTTTTTGTTAGTTTGTAGATATAAGATGTCTTCAACTTGTCACCCAACAAGCTGGCTAAAAACATTGTAACTCAGAAGCCCTAGATTGTGGGATGCTTGAAATAATATCACAGTTGAAAAGGATTACTTAGGACAGAGAACTCAACTCACCATGGATGGTGAGCTGTGCTGGTTAATTCTGTTATATTATTCTTTACAAATTGGATCTTTATGTTAGGCATTTGTTTTGTTGTTTTTATTATGATTTATTGATTTATTATGATTTTGAACTTTACATACCACTCATTCACTTTTGCAAGATGGACAGCCTTGGAAATAGTTTAAATAAATATATAAATAAAACTTACACTGTATTCAGGAACCCAAATTAAAATAGCCATGGCAGATGTCTACCTAGACTGTGCTAGCACATACCTTGTGAAGGGGCACCCACACAGTCCTTCAATATTGTGTTCCACCATTGGATTGCCATAAGACCAACTTTACCATAATGATCAAAGATTTTTGCAGTTACAACCAAGCTGTATTTTTTTCCCTTTAATTATCACCAGGAAATTTAAGAACTACATGGGGACATGGAAAATGGAGGCAAGCATATTGTCACCTAGGAGCTAAGCTTAGCCATTTAGAACATAGAATTATAGAGATAGAAGGGACCTTAGAGGTCTTCTAGTCCACCACCACCCCTGCTCAAATGGTTGACAATCTCCTTTTGAAAGCTCCCAGTGATAGAGCACCCACAACTTCTGAAGGCAAGCTATTCCATTGGTTGATTGCTCTCACCATTAAGAATTTTCGCCTTGGTTCTAGGTCACTTTTTTCCTTGGTTAGTTTCCATCCTTTGTTTCTTGTCTTGCCCTTTGATGCTTTGGAGAATAGTTTGACCCCTTCATCTTTGTAGGAGCCTCTCAAAGAGCCTTGGTGGAGCAGTGGGCTAATGCCTCCTTAAGTAACACCAGCTGCCTGCAATTAGTGCAGGTTCGCATCCCACCAGGCTCAAGGTTGACTCAGCCTTCCATCCTTCCGAGGTAGGTAAAATGAGGACCCAGATTGTTGGGGGCAATTAAGCTGACTTTGTAATAATGCCGCTTGGGGGGGTGTATGAAAGCCCTAATAAGCAGGCATATACATAGAATGAAGGCTACTGCTAAGCTTGTAAGCCGCCCTGAGTCTTCGGAGAAGGGCGGGATATAAATGGAATTTAAAAAAAAATATTGGAACACTGCTATCATGTCTCCCCTAGTCCTTCTTTTCATTAGGCTAGACATACCCAATTCCTGTAACCATTTTTTGTATGTTTTAGCCCCCAGTCCCCTAATCATTCTTGTTGTTCTTCTCTGCACTCTTTCCAGAGCCTCAACATTTTTTTTTATATATCTTGGTGACCAGAACTGGATGCAGTATTCCAAGTGTGATCTTACTAAGGATTTGTAAAGCAGTACTAGAACTTCATGTGATCTTGATTCTTTCTCTCTATTAATTCAGCCTAGGATTGCATTGGCATTTTTGGCTGCAGCTCCATGCTGTAGGCTCATATTTAAGTGATTTTCCATTATGACTCCAAGATCCCTCTCACCATTACTGCTATTAAGCCAGGTTTCAACTAGTCTGTACCTATGTAGTTGGTTTTTCTTGCCTAAATGAAAAGGCTCACTTTTATCTACATTGAGGTTTTTTTTTAAGATTTCCCCCTTCCTTTTTTATGTTTCTTTCAAGGCTTTGAACATAGAAGAAATGGAAAGAAAATAATTTTAATTGATAAGTATATCAACAATAATTTAACTCTGTAGAAGAGTGGGTTAAAGTATTGTATTTGCTATCAGATACCTTTACATGCTGGCACCGTGGCTTGTCTGAGAATTTTAAATGAGACATTGGACAGGCAAGTCTGAGCCACAAACTCAGAAAGCTGCTTCAGAGATCAGGAAGGAGAGGAATGCTGGAAAGGCCAATCAATTCACTAAAAAAATCCAATCCACTCTCTTTCCTATCAATGAAATAGCCTCTTCATCCTGCCTAATGGAAGGGTCAGCCTTGTATATACTATAGTTTACAAGTCAATATTCATTATACTGTACTTTACAATTCAATACAGAAGCCAGTGAGAAAAGAATTATACTCCATGGGTAAAGCATTAATTTGCTTCCATTATGTTCTTTACTGTTTTGGTGTATCCATATTTCTTTTATTATGTTTTATTATTCTGTCTCTCAGCCCAACTTCCTCTTATCTTATCTGCCCATTTCCATCAGTCAAGAGTGAGATTATTTTTCTTCCTAAGGGCACTTTTTAAAAATCTTCTGTGGTTACTCACAGCTTGAAACACAGTTTAGAGTAATCTTGATTTAACAGCTTTTTCAAAGCTGTCCAGGTTTTACTTTAGAGGATCTTAGATACTTCTGAGGCAATGTATTTTATCTGGTGATCAACAAGATCTGTGACACTAACTTGATTGTATCTATGAGATAAAAAGTGTATGTATCTGTGAGGGAGCTTCAAATAATTTATTTTACTATAAGAGTCTAGATAGTTCACTAGAAAGTTTTAATGAGCTAAGTAAAGTTATTGTGCACCATTATCTGCCAGAAGCATGCTACTGCTGTTGCAGTAGTGAATTTAAAGTACCATAGTGAATTTTTTCTAAAATATTTCTATTTTAAAAGCAGGATCAATTTAAGAGGAATAACAAAAAGGGGAACATTGGTTACATGGTGCTGCATAACATGAAAGTAAATTTCCTGCAGAAAGTTCTAGAAAAAATGCAGTGAGTTTCTGGAAAGATTTGTGACAGGGGTAGGTGCGATGCACAAGGTGGCAAGTGGCCACTGCTGGAGGCAAACAGCTACGTCATGCTGACTGTTTGACGGCTTCTGCCCAGTGCCGCTGCACTGAGGCTGCAGAACAAACAGGGCAGCATGAAGAAACCGGTATACCAGTTCCTCACCTCCACCCAGCTTCTTCCATGGCCTCATGGCAGCTGCATTGGGTGTGACGCGTGAGGCCGCAAACAGCCATGTTGCACTGAAACCGAGGGGCCAGCAGGCTGTGGCTGCTGATGGACACAGTTGGCCCACATGTGCTTGCTGTATGCAGGGGCTGATGGTGTCAGGCAGCAGGTGCCCCAGCCCCTGCCTCAGCTTGCCTTGCCCTGTGGCAATGGCACCCCTGCCCTGCCCCCTTCCTCACCTTGTCTCACCCCAAGGGGCAAGCCTCCTACCCACCATCCCACCCACCAGAGACCCCCTGGATCTCCCCCAGCCCTTCCTGGCCCCCACAGGCATCTCTCCACACAAGCAATATCAAGGTGGCCACACACATCCTGGCCATGCCCACCCAGTCTGCTGTGACCACTGCAGCCATGCCCACGCAATGGGTTATGCCCACCCAATTGGCCACACCCACCCAATGGGCCACATCCATCCAGTGGGCCATGCCCACCCAGCATCCGATGATAAATAAGTGGGTTTTGGGTTGAAGTTTGGGCACTTGGTCACTTGGTCTCTAAAAGGTTTGCCATCACTGGTATAGGGTTTCCTGCCTGAGCAGGGGGTTGGACTAGAAGACCTCCAACATCCCTTCCAACATCATCATTATTATTATTATTATTATTATTATTATTATTATTATTATTATTATTATTATTATTATTATTATTATTATAAGAAATATTGCACTTAGATTTTTTTTGTCAAAAATAACCTTTTGGATATATACATATACATATACATATATATATATATATATATATATATATATATATATATATATATATATATATATATATATATATATATATATATATATATATATATATATATATATATATATATATATATATATATATATATATATATATATATATATATATATATATATATATATAATGTATATGTATATGTATATACATATACATTATATATATATATATATATATATATATATATATATATATATATATATATATATATATATATATATATATATATATATATATATATATATTAACAAACAAATGAACACTGGGATAGAATTAAAAACTAAAACAGTTTTTATTGCTGAAAAATCAAGCTTTCGTTGGCCAACTGCCAACGTCATCAGGATGGAGATGCTGGGGTGGGGAGATTCCGTTTGTACTGTTGGTGTCTGCACTCTGCTCATGGAGCATGCTCAGATCTGTTTGTTGAGGTCTGCCGTATTTCTTTGAGTTGTCGCGCATCCGTTTTTGGGATGTATTTGTCTCTGGGTATCTGTTGTTAAAAGTGAATTGTTTATAGCTCCATGTGTTGTAGCCATAACCCTGGTCATTGTCCGTGTTCTCATGCCAGGGATCTTAAATGGTTGTTGCTCTTCTTCCTTGTGTTCGACATTGCAGAGTGGTTGTGTGCTGGTGCAACCTTGGATTTGATGCAATGAGATAATTTGTGAATTCTTGCGCTGTTTGTCTTCATGTCGCGCACGTCGTTGCTCTTCCCAATTTTTTAGTGCCTGGTATGCAGGGGGGAGGTCTATATGCCGGTTGATGGAGGAATGGTTTGAAAACCAGGCTTCCTTAAACAGGCGGCCGCCTTTAGTGTTGTCACTGGCAATAGCCTCAGTCCCTGCTAGATTAAAGGCATGGTTATGTGTAGCCATGTGCGTCCACACCTGTGAACGTTGTTCTTGTCTTCTAATAGCAAGCTTGTGTTCATGCTATTAGAAGACAAGAACAACGTTCACAGGTGTGGACGCACATGGCTACACATAACCATGCCTTTAATCTAGCAGGGACTGAGGCTATTGCCAGTGACAACACTAAAGGCGGCCGCCTGTTTAAGGAAGCCTGGTTTTCAAACCATTCCTCCATCAACCGGCATATAGACCTCCCCCCTGCATACCAGGCACTAAAAAATTGGGAAGAGCAACGACGTGCGCGACATGAAGACAAACAGCGCAAGAATTCACAAATTATCTCATTGCATCAAATCCAAGGTTGCACCAGCACACAACCACTCTGCAATGTCGAACACAAGGAAGAAGAGCAACAACCATTTAAGATCCCTGGCATGAGAACACGGACAATGACCAGGGTTATGGCTACAACACATGGAGCTATAAACAATTCACTTTTAACAACAGATACCCAGAGACAAATACATCCCATAAACGGATGCGCGACAACTCAAAGAAATACGGCAGACCTCAACAAACAGATCTGAGCATGCTCCATGAGCAGAGTGCAGACACCAACAGTACAAACGGAATCTCCCCACCCCAGCATCTCCATCCTGATGACGTTGGCAGTTGGCCAACGAAAGCTTGATTTTTCAGCAATAAAAACTGTTTTAGTTTTTAATTCTATCCCAGTGTTCATTTGTTTGTTAATTTTAACATGCCTGGGATTCGTATTTTTAATCTTATCAAGGAATATATATATATATATATATATATATATATATATATATATATATATATATATATATATATATATATATATATATATATATATATATATATATATATATATATATATATATATATATATATATATATATATATACAAATATGTTTTCTGAGGTTTTCGCGGGTGTTTGTATGTGGATCTTTGGTTATTCGGGTTTTTCCCCACGTAGAATTGAAGGTGTAAAAGCAACGTTTCGACGAAATCCCATCCGTCATCATCAGGCTGGTGGCTTCAGCTTCCTTCTTCTGGGAGAAGCATGTGGTAGTGACTGTTTGTTCCTCTTTTTTTTTTAGAACACACCTAATCAGAACACACCTAATCCTCCACCCAATCAGAGCACACCTCCACCCACAGAACACCCCCCCTCTGGCAGTATAAAAAAAAAAGAGGAACAAACAGTCACTACCACATGCTTCTCCCAGAAGAAGGAAGCTGAAGCCACCAGCCTGATGATGACGGATGGGATTTAGTCGAAACGTTGCTTTTACACCTTCAATTCTACGTGGGAAAAAACCTGAATAACCAAAGATCCATATATATATATATATATATATATATATATATATATATATATATATATATATATATATATATATATATATATATGGTTCTTCCTGTCAGTAGGAAAACTGTTGATTAACCTTTGCCTTCTAAAGTTATAGAATATGTTAATTTGTGTATCAAATTCTGCTGAATTTCAGAACTGAATTTAATTGGTCCACTGTGACCAATGATGTGCTACCGTTGACCAAAGTGACAGAAGCACTTGCATGTTTTTGGAGTGGGGTAGAAAGGTAGGTCCTAAAGCTAAAATAACTCATTAGCTAGCTAATTAAATAACTGACATGTGTAGATTTAATTTATTTGCAAAGTTCCAGTGATGAAGAAAGGAGAGGTTTATTGTATAATTATGGTATTTGGAACTTTTCCATAGGAAATCTGCAGCCAGAAGGCTTTGAAAGATGGATGCAAACATCTTCTGTTACCCCAAACACAGGTAATTATTTCAACCCAAATTTAAAGGAGATTGATTTTCTAAGTGCTCCATGCTTCTTTGAAATTTGGCATGTTTCATCCCCATATAAAGGTCCACTGTGCTTCTAAAATGTATTAAGTGCTATAAAGATGTAAGAAAATGAATAAATAATATTTTTAATTAAGCTTTGAAATTCTGAATATCACTTTTGGATTGTAAGTTGAAACAAATGGACTCTGATTTAGTTTGAACTGATGTGAACCTTACCAAAAGTCTATGTGTAAGCACATCTTATTTCATAATCAAAACACTCCCATTGCTTGATTTAATTTATACCTTGGCTTTTTGCTCATATAACATCAGAACCATATAAGGTTCATTTGGTTGATGAAATGCATGTTGATAAATCAAGGTTGAAAGATTGGGGCTTGCCTCAACCTTATGCCAAGTTCATAAGAAGAACTTGTATGCCATACAGGGAGGGAAAATCTCATTATTCAACCTCTGTGGGAAATCTAGATTAGAGTAACCCTGATAGGATTGTAATTTAATGTGGAAATTTCTTTCTTTGTAGCCATGGAAGAATATGCCAAGAGAAAACTAGGTAGCTAGATATTACTGCATATTATTTTTTAATTTATTAATATTTGTATACTGTCCATCTCACCATTGAGTGAGTCTGTGTGCTTACACATAAATGCAATGTAGAAACAGCAATAACATTTAGATTTATATACTGCTTCATGGTGCTTTACAGCCAGTGGTGAGATTCAAATATGTGAACAACCAGTTCTCTGTGTGGATGCCACTTCCAGAAGTCCATTCTGTGCCTGGGCAACAAAAAATTAGATACCAGTTCTGCCAAACTGGTGCGAACTGGCTGAATCCCACCACTGTTTACAGCCCTCTCTAAGTGGTTTACAGAGTCAGCATATCACCCCTAACAATCTGGGTCCTTATTTTACTAACCTTGGAAGAATAGAAGGCTGAGTCAACCTTGAGCTGGTGAGAATCAAACTGCTGGCAGTTGGCAGAGTTAGCCTGCAATACTGCATTCTGACCACAGCACCACCATGGCTATTTATAGACAATTAAATAGACAATATAAATTATATAGATAATTAAAATAGAAATTTTAAAACATCAAGCATTAAAAATAAAACATTGATATTAACAGTAATGTAAATTAAGAATCAATGCATAAGTGAAGTGCAGGTGGGATTTCATCTAATCTACTAGCCCCTTCCAGAATGGGACACCCCATCTGGCCCCAAGACAGTTGGCAGAACCAAGTTTTAGGCACTTACAGAAGGCCAAGAGATTGGCCCAAATGGTCACTCTCACTTCTAGATGCATCCTGTTCCAAAGGGTGGAAGCCACGACAGAAAATGGACACAGGTTCTTGGCTGAAAGAATCCACAGCATGCCCTTTCTGCCAGCATTACAACTGATGATATAAAAATAAGAAGCACTTTCTGACAGACAATCTATTGAAATGATACCGTTCCATCAGTAGCATCTGAATGACCAAACAGCAAAACACAACATCCTTACAATGATACTTACTTTGTTTCAGCTGGGCAAAAGTTTATAAGGTTCAGATTCAGAACAAAACTAAAGTGAACCAGAAAACTTTTATCATTGCTCCCCCCAGACTTTATCCTTGTCTACATGGCTTCTACACTTTTATAGTGTGTGGTTTTCTACCGTTAGATCCATTTTTCAGCTTGTTTTAGCTTTTCATCAGTCAAAGTGGACTTGATTTTAATACATGACAGTTGAGGGTCTTGTTCTTGAACTTTTTTAATGTCTCTTCCTTTAATGCATAATTTAGGTTTTGTTTAATCTGAAGCCATAGCCAAAATTAAGTTTTCTATTCATTACAGATTCTTCAAAACCACTAATAACATGAGTTTAACATGAAACCAGAAACTGTCCTAAAATATAATTAGATCTTCACTAAAAAAATAACACTTGACTTTTGCTCATGGTATAAGATTAATGATGCTTCTGTTTTGTCATCAAGAAGCAATAGAAGATAAAGTAGCTTCTCTTAATGATACAATTCTATGTTGATAGTTATAGTACCTGGTAGATTATTTTAAAACGTCCAGAAATAGTTGCATTTAAACTGTAATTAAATTGTTCTTAGGTTTTAAAGAAAATCATTCTAATTGTCATTTCAGCATAGATAAAAAAAATCCTGTTTTTTATTTATTTATTTATATTTAAATTTATATACCGCCCTATTCCCGTAGGACTCAGGGCGGTTTACAGGGAAAATTAAAAGTTAAAATACATCATATACAATTAAAAACTTTTAAAATATTATATGCAAAACCTTGAATATAAACAGATGAAGCTTTAAAGCTTCTGGTTTGTTTTGGTATTGGAACTGATAATACAATTTGTCAGTTACCAAGTTACATGAAATAGAAAGCAATTGCTAAGTTACAGTTCTTCTGAAGGTCCACTTAATTTTCAGAAATCCTTAATTCAATCTGATAGGAATCTGTATAATTTAAAATACAATTCCATAATAAACATATAAATGATTCTTATGTTGTGTCTCAGTTTAAATGAAATTTGCTCTCCAAATTATTAAATTTTACACATATGGCTATTCTAGAGTTCCAGCAAATGTTCAAGTGACCAGTTTCTGCTCCAAAATTAGATGTCTGAGAATCACACTTTGCTGCTGCAATGCTATCTATAATATCTCTGCATTTAAAAATTAAATGACAAAGTTTATTGTATTATGAAGTACTTTTAAAAAATATTATGTGGTGAAGAATGTAGAGAATATAGATTTTACATGTTGGGGAATGAGAGCCTGGTCTGGTGGTTAAGGTCCTAAGCTGAAAACCCGAAGACTGTGAGTTTTAGTCTTCCCTTAGGCATGAAGGCTGTCTGGGTGAATTTGGGCCAGTCACTCTCTCCAAGCACAAGTCACCTCACAGGGTTGTTGTTGTGAAGAGGTTAGGTGGAGAAATAGTAGGAGAAATGGGAAGAAAAATGTGTAGTAGGTGTATTTTCTGCCTTGAGTTATTAATTAAAAAAAGTAAACATGGTGGAAACAAAATGGAACTGTTATTGTATATCATGATGGCAGCAAGAATACTTTTGGGGTTGGGTATCATCATTATGCTGATGATACCCAGCTCTTCATCTCCACCCCAAACCACCCCAGTGATGTCCTTGATGTGATGTCCCATTGCCTGGAGGTGGTTCGGTTCTGGATGGGGAGGAACAGGCTTCGGCTCAATCCCGACAAGACTGAGTGGTTGTGCGTGTCGGCATCTCGGGAAATTCAGATTATTCCACCTCTAACTATGGGGGGTGAGCTATTACCCCCCGTAGATAGGGCTCACAACTTGGGTGTCCTCCTAGATTCACAGCTCTCCTTGGAAGATCATATAGGAGCTGTGACTAGGGGGGCCTTTGCCCAGGTTCGCCTGGTGCTCCAGTTGTGGCCCTATCTGGACTAGGATGCCTTGTGTACAGTCACTCATGCGCTCGTGACCTCCCGTTTAGACTACTGCAATGCTCTCTACATGGGGCTGCCCTTGAGGACCTCACGGAGGCTTCAGCTGGTGCAGAATGCAGCCGCGCGAGTGGTGTTGGGGGTCTCCCGATACTCCCATGTAACACCTCTACTCCGCAAGCTGCATTGGCTTCCAGTTACCCTCCGGGTGAGATTCAAGGTGCTAGTGATGACCTATAAAGCCCTAAATGGCATGGGTCCAGTTTACTTATGGGAGCACCTGCTGCTGGCATCAACTTCCCTTCGTCCAGTGCGCTCCCACAGAGAAGGCCTCCTCAGGGTGCCGTCAGTCAGAGAGTGTCGACTGGCGACCCCCAGGGGGAGGGCGTTCTCTGTGGGCATGCCAGACCTTTGGAACCGTTTACCGGTTGAGCTCCAGATGGCTCCTGACTTTCGCTCCTTCCGCCGTGACCTAAAAACTTATTTATTTGAATTAGCTGGCCTGGTTTGATGGGTATGGGAATTTTAATATTAATTGTAATTAATTTTACTGTAATTGGGCTTAATATTTAATTCTATCTTAACTTTTGTACACTGTATTTTTATTGTATTTATTGCCCTGTACACCGCCCTGAGTCCTTTGGGAGAAGGGCGGTATAGAAATTAAATTATTATTATTATTATTATTATTATTATTATTATTATTATTATTATTATTATTATTATTATTATTATTATTATTATTATTATATGCTCAAAAATGAAAAGAGACATTGATTCCCACAACAGAGAAACAGATTGAAAAGATGATGGAACCAGCAGAGATGGCAAAGTTAACTTCATTAATTGGGGGAAAGACTGTAAATAATTTTGCTTCCATTTGGAAACTGCTTTTGGACTTTATGCTTGAAAGAGAAAAAAAAATGAATTTTTTATTTGATTTTGGGTTTTGACGATTAAGTAGATCATAATTATAGAAATGGGTAGAATTTACTGTTTTACATAAGTAAAAGTTGATATTCTAACTTTTAGACAGATTGTGTATTTTACCAGCTAGAAAAAAGTTGGAAGTCACTGCTTTTTATTTATTTATTTCCTTTTTCTTTCTTCATTTTACCCACCTTTTCCTTGCCCCATTTTTCCACTAACTTTATCTCTATTTGTTTGTTTATATTAATAAACAGTAAAGATGGAATAAGAAACTGTTAGTTTGTACCATTGATTTAACATTAGGATTAGATACAATTATCAATGGTATTTTGCTGGATCTATTAAAGGGTCACATCAGGTGGACAGTATGAAGACAAGGAGGAGGAGGAGCCCAACCCAGATGTTGAACCATGGAATGAACTTTTTAAAGAGATTTCTGCTACAAGCTTGTCTGGGAATCTTAATTTACAGTTTTGAAGATCAATACATTGAAAATATAATCCACACATTATGGAAGTAATAAGGAAAGCTGTAAGGCTTAAGAAATGGGTTTTCAACTTGCTTTAGTTGAAACTGCACTCCCTTGAAAGATCATGTTTGCCCATTAAGGATACACTTTGATTCATTTTTAAAACTGGAGGGTCATAAAGTTTTGAATGTATGGTGTTGAGTTTTGAGTATTGCTTTTAACTAGTTCTGTTCTTGTAATGCCCAGATAGTGAATAGTCACCTTCTCATGATGCAGAATTAAGCTTCCAGATATAAATGTAATTTAAAGTGTTGGCACTTAACCTTAACCTTAACATTTCCCAAACGCTTTGGGGAAAATGACTTTTTTCTATTACCAGCTTGCCCAGACCTTGAGACTTGCCACAGAAGTGGGTGAATTACTTTTCTTCCAAGAGGTATATAAATATCTGTCAAGGAGAGGCCTTCTTATGATGGCATCATAACTCTGAACAAACCATCCAAAGAAACTTATCTCAACTGATAGTATTGTTCCTTTGTTTACCATGTTAAGACATTGTTTTAGCTTCTGTATTAAACAATAATGTCTTTTCTTTATATTATTTATTATTTTGTGTGTCTTTTGGTCTTTTCACTTTTATTCATATTTCATTACATTATTTATTTTATTTGCTCATTATGTCAATAGCCATCTGGATGAAAAACAATTTGTAAATATATTAAATAAAATAATGTATACTTGGTTAAACCAGTGCTTTTTTTCTAAAAAAAAAAAAAAGTGCCGGAACTCAGACGTGCTGTCACTGCTGCCCGTCCTTTGCACCCCTGCCCCTGCAGCTTGGAGCCACATGCCACAGGGATTCCCCGCCCCACAGCCACCGTGGGGATTCCCCTTCCCGCAGTTGCCACACTGCAGCCCGTGCTGAGCCCCCACCCGGAGCTGCTCCATACCCCGACCCAGAGCTGTGTTCCTTGTGGCAGTAGTCTCCGGCGCCAAACAGCCTCTTTCCAACCACATCCAGAAAAATTTGTAACAAATATTGGAATTCTCAAGGCCATGTTTGGTATTTCCCAGCAATCTGTTACTGGAAGGAAAAAGCAATCCCTGCTGCGTTACTGATCCCAGAGAAGCATTTGCATCTATGCAGGTATCCTTAGGGTGCCATAGTTATGGATGAGAAATAGTTGCAAAGTTGGCATTTCTGGATGTAATACAGATATTTTGAACTTATTTTTGTTTCTTTGCATGTTTGATAGTTTTAAAAAGGCATATGCTACTGACTACACTTATGCACATATGTAATATCTTTTGAAAGATTGTGACTAAACAAAATTTTAATGTACAGATAATACCACCAGAAATTATTTTAGCCTTTTTAATAAATGTTGTTATTGATGTTAAGCTCACCATGGAAAACATCATATATTTTTATGTATATACTAGGTTAATTATTTAAAGACTGAAGTGCAACATAACTAGATTCTAAATAATCTATTTTTCAAAACACACAACAGTTCAAACAATAAAAGTAAAGTTCAAATTAAGAATATTTCATTCTTAAGAATTGTTTAATTTAAAGTGGTTTAGTTGTAATAGATGGTTATAGATTCAAAATAGTTTTCAAGAGTGTACAAAAGATACTATTTTTTTTCTAGTATCAGCTAAATTAGACATATTACATTGAGAAAAAATGTTTCTCATTTCTTTCCTGTTACCTTTATTGATTTCATTGCAGAGATGTTAACATAGGAAATAGATTATTTTGTTATCTAATTTTACCTTCCAAAAGACAGAAGAAGATGAAAAATGTGTGGTTCTTTCCTGTTGACTTTTTTGAATTAGCTGTTTTAGATTCTAAAAGTTTAGTTCCTAAAGAAGTAACCTTGTAAATAATTTTAATGTTCTCCTCTACTGCAGGATAGGCAACCTTGGCTCTTTTATGACTCAAGGACTTCAACTCCCAGAATTCCTGGGCCAGCATGGCTCAGCTTGGAAACCTCTCTCTTTCCCCTCAGCGTGGCTGGCTCAGGATTTCTGGGAGTTGAAGTCCATGACTCATAAAAAAGAGCCAAGATTGTCTATTCCTAAAGCCAATAGAGGGAGTGTTCTATGAGAAAAAAAGCCCTGGGTTAAACTAGTTCCAAAGAGGCCTTTATTCACCTCATTCTAAAGGAAGCAGAAAAACTACGATGCAACCAACCTTAATCCCTTCTCAACATTCTGAAGCAGATTAGCCTACAGTCTGAACTTGATCATATTTTATATGTACTACTTGATTTGCCAAATGAATAGATGGATAAGAGAATGGATTCCTTACATAATATCTCCTGCTTCACTTTTTCTTTTCTTTTCCTTTCCTTTTCCTTTTCACTTTTTTCTTTTCCTTCTTTTTTTAATTTCAAGGATGGTATTCCCTTTTAAGTCATGGAGTCTTTTTGTGTTCAGCTCAACTGGTGATCAATAGAGAAACCTTAAGGATGTCATAATTTCAAACAAGTTTAATTTTTTTCCATTAGTTTGGAGCTTAGTATCATCAGTATGCTGGTGATACCCAATTGTATCTTTGGACTTCAGGCTGGCCAATGAGACTATCGAAGCTTTTTTCCCCAGTGTTTAAATTTGGGTGGGGAAGAGCTGTCTCTGATTTGATCCTACCAAGACTGAGTGACAATGGATGTTTGGATCTCCCAAATCTTTGGATATTTAATCTTTGACCTTGTATGGGGTAGAACTTCTCTTTTCAAGGATGGTGCACAATTTGGATGCCTTCCTGGCTTAATAGCCTCTGTTTGATGAACAGGTTGCAGTTGCATCCAGAAAGTCTTTGCACATCATCAAGTATAACAGTTGTATCTTTTTACATGGGACTGCCCTTAACGGCCACCTGGAAGATTCAGCTTGCCTGAATACAATGGCATGGGCAATAATAGGCATGCCTCAGTATGCTGACATAACACCCCTGCTTCTTGAAGGGTGATAATTGCCACTTTGTTTCTGGGTGTGATTCACAGTGTTGGTTCCCACATTTAAAGCCTACATAGCATAGAACCTAGTTACTTTAGGAACTACCTCTCTCATACTATCTGCCAGCAGTGCCATGAATTAAACAATACCATATTTTTAGACCCTGAAAGTGTGCTTTGCTTGCCTCTAGAATGGGGTTCAGACAACCCTCACCCTGTAGATACTGAAGGTGCCTGATAATGTGACTCTCTACTCAGGCCTCTTCCTTTTCCTTGTTCCCGTCTGAATTTGCTTTCTTTGCCATATTGTTTCTTTATTTTTTTGGTTCTTGTACTGTTAGTTGTTTTTAAATATTTTTAACAATTTGCAAACCATACAGAGTTGCTAAAGAAGCAGCATATAAATTAAATATGTTGTTGTTGTTGTTGTTGTTATTGTTGTTGTTGTTGCTTTGTCTTGTGAATTATCCAAATATTTTCTTAAAGACCAATCAGTCTAACATCAGTACTTGGGAAATTCTGGAAAAAATTAATCAAACAACAGATCTGTGAACATCTTGAAACATATAAAGTTATAACTATGAGCAAAACAATCTTATTTCATTCTTTTATAAAGTGACTAAATTAGTAGACCAGTGAAATGCTGTGGACATAGTATACTTAGGTTTCAGTAAGACATTTGTCAAAATAGACCACAACCTACTTCTTGGTAAATTAGAAAAATGTGAGATAGATAGCATCACCACCAGATGGATTTGTAACTGGGTGACAAACATCTACATCTACATGGAGGGAAGTAAGCATGGGATACCACAAGGTTCTGTATTAGGCCCAATACTCTTCAATAACTTCATAGATGGATTAAATGAGGGAATAAAAGAAAAAAATATCAAATTTGCAAATGATGCCAACACCTCAGAAGACAAGCTCAGGATCCAAAAAGATCTTCATAGACTTGAACAATGGGTCCTATCCAACAACATGAAATTTAATGTGGAGAAAAGCAAGGTTTTACACCTAGGCAGGAAAAACCAAAGGTACAAGTACAGATTAGGCAAAATCTGGCTCAAAAACTAACTGTGTGAGAGAGCTTGGAATCCTGGTGGATGATAACTTAAACATGACCCAGCAGTGTGTGGCAGCAGCCAAAAAAGCTAATATAATCCTTGGTTATATAAACAGAGGCGTAGAATCAAAATCACATGAAATATTAGTACTGGTTTATAAATCCTAAGTAAGACCACACCTGGAATACTGCATTCAGTTTTGGTCACTACGTTACAAAAAAAATAATGTTGAGATTTTGGAAAAAGCACAAAGAATAGCAACTAAGGGCTGGAGACAAAAATGGTTGCAGGAATTGAGTATGGCCAGTCTAGAGAATAAAAGGACTAGTGGTGACATATAGCAGTATTCCAGGATTTGAGAGGAATCAACTTATTTTCCAAAGTACCAGAAGGCAAGAGAAGAAATAATGGATGGAAACTAATCAAGGAGAGAAGCAACCTGGAATTAAGGAGGAACTTTCTAACAGTGAGGACAATTAACTGGTGGAATAGCTTGCCTTCAGAAGTTGTAGGTGCTTCATCACTGGAGGTTTTTAAGAAAAGATTGGACAACCTTTTCTTGGTGGGACTAGGACAGGGTTCCCCAACCCCTGGGCTACAGCCCACTACCAGGCCTTGAGCCATTTGGAACCGGGCAGCGGAAATGGAATACATGGAATATGGAATACAGAGCAACAATTTCAATTCCAATATTGTAAAAATGGCCACCTATTTTTAAATCTGTTTCTGCAGGAAAAGAATAAGAATTTTGAAAAGGTGAGCCTGCTAGTAAGGTCAGGTCCCAGGGTTTCAGTTAAATATCATGATGGCTTTGTATGCTGTCTCTGAAGCCTCTTTTATTCCAAAATAAATCCTAACTTATGTTCCTACTTCATCAATTGTAAAACCAAAATGTGACTAAAGAAACATGTCCAAGTTAATTAATGCCATAATCTAATCAGGGGAAATAGGTACTTATGAACAAAAGTTAAAGATGATTTATTTCTTCTTCTCTTCTTTTCAAGCTTCTGGAAATTTGCCAGAACATTTTTTCCATATTTCATATAAATAATATGACAATGTAAGAGGGATACATAGGAAAACAGAATGGTAAGAAATACTTCTAATAGCTGGAATTCTTAGAAGGCCGAAGATAATTTTTTATTCCCTGCTTTGGACCAAACTACATATATTTCATGATATCTAGAATTCTCTTAAAACAAAAACCAATCAGGTTCAGGAGAAATTGAGCAGGTGGTTGGACTAGAACACCTCCAAGGTCTCTTCAAAGCTCTGTTCTGATTCTGAAGTAATACCAGTAATCCTCAACTTACTACAGTTTTGTTTAGTGACTGTTTGATGTTACAACGGCACTGAAAAAAGTGACTTTTGACTGATTTTCACACTTACGGCTGTTGCAGCATCCCCATGAACATGTGTTTAAAATTCAGATGCTTGAGTCATAATTATGACAGCTGCAGTGATCACCTTTTGTGACCTTCTGACAGCGAAGTCAATGGGAAAGCCAGATTCACTTAACAACCATGTTCCTAATTTAACAACTGCAGTGATTTACTTAACAGCTGTGGCAGGAAAGGTCATAAAATGGAGTGAAACTCACTTAAAAACTGTCTCGCTTAACAGTAGAAATGTTGGGCTCAATTGTGGTTGTAAGTTAAGGACTACCTGTATTGGGGAACTAGATGACCTCCAAGGTCCCTTCCAACTTTACTATTATTATGATTATTATTTATTATTATTTTATTAAATTTATATACCGCCCTTTCCCGAAGGACTCAGGGCGGTTTACAGGGCATTTAAAACAACCAATACAAAAGTTAAAAACAAATTAAAAAAAATAATTAAATCATCCCTAGAATTAAAACCCCAGTTAAAAATTCTCAGCCTGGGCCGGAGAGCTCAAAGAGCCAGGTTTTCAGGTCCCGGCGAAATGTGCGGAGGTCGGGGGCAGTCCTAAGCTCCACGGGCAGCTGGTTCCAGAGGGCAGGCGCACCCACAGAGAAGGCCCTTCCCCTGGGTGTTATCCGCCGGCAATCTTTTATCGGCGGCACCCTGAGAAGACCCTCCCTGTGGGAGCGCACTGGACGAGGGGAGCTTGATGCCGGCAGCAGGTGTTCCCTCAGATATCCCGGACCCAAGCCATTTCAACTTATGTTTGATAAGACTTCCTGGCCATTCAAATCACCAGCATTTAGAATTTTTTCCTGAAAGATAAGCACCCTGAAGTAACATTTATAGTTCTCTACCTATCAACAGTGTTATAATTCAATATCGTATAGCACTAATGTCCACAATGCATTCCTTATGATTATGTTTAAATCTTGTCACTATAATGTTTGCTACTCTACAAATCTATCCTATGGGCAACATTTTCAACTTTAAAATTGTAGGTAAATAGGCATAAATGTAACAATCTGGTGACATTTAGATGCTGAACACCTCAGTTCCAACCATACTTTGCTACTGTTCACGGTATTGTTAGATGATGGAACCAAAATCAAAACATGGAGAGAAAGAACATCACTGAATTTTAGAAGAATAGTCAAAGAGGATTCCAAGAGTCAAATTATGCCCATGAACCATCACTCACTCCCTCTGACCTCAATAGTCATGGGCTGTCAATTGTAAAGGATTTTCCACTGGTACTTAAGCAATCCTCTACTTGGAATTTTTCAAATTTAACTTTACTACACAAATAAAGGTCTTACAAGATGGCAGGTGAGGTTCTCCTCTATTCTTTCTTAATCTTCATTTGAAGAAAAGGGGAGAAAATAATGAAAGAGTAGGTCTTAATTATCAGAAGTTATGCACAAAATGCCAAATGTATCCTATCAGATAAATGTAGGAAATTAGAGGAAACTAAATTAGCATGGGTCTTGAGCAATCCCTAAAAAATCTTCTCTATCGTTTTATTTTTGATAGTGTTTGGGTTGTAGATTCTGCTATCTGATAAATATATGAAGTACTCTTTCTGGTGCCTAAAAGACTCTTGATATTTCAGATATCAAGTATGAATTAAGACATTTATTCCTGATTAGTCTACTGAGATTCATCAGTCATGCACAGTCTTTGATGGAACAGTATGGGTTTTTTTTCCATTCCTTATCCAACATACATATTTTATAAAATGAATCTATAGTTCAGATTCTAATTCTTAGAAATTACCATACTTCCCATCATTAATGTTATCTCTGGCTTTTCACAAGCAACTAATACTGCAATCTTCTGTCACTAAAGTAAGACAACTACATTCATTCATTCATTCATTCATTCATTCATTCATTCATTCATTCATTCATTCATTCATTTAAAAATATATTGTTGTCCTGGTTCCAAAACACACTTAACTAAACAGTTAATGGATCACTTTCTCCATAATATGCTGGGAGCACCTAGTTGCACAGGAGAGTTTGTAAAAATACATTAATCAATAAATCAATCAGAATAGAGCTGGAAGGGGCCTTGGATGTCTTCTAATCCAACCCCCTGCTCAAGCAGAACACTCTATAACATTTCAGATAGGTGATTGTCCAGTCTTTTCTTAAAAGCCTCCAGTGATGAAATATCTACAAGTTCTGAAGGCAAGTTGTTGAAGTTATTAAATGCATTATTTTGTATTTCTGTTCACTTTCTCCAGGAGGTGATTACAATCTTGTAAGATTTTGTATCTTAAGCATTCAGAGAAGACTTCATGAGTTTGGCTAGGTAGCAATAGGTATACTTTGGTTGATCCAGCCAATCAGTACTTGGGAAGTGTTCTCTGTGCTAGCAAATTTTGCTAAAGAGTTCTGGAATTGAAAGGATTCCCTTCTCAGACTTATGTGTTCTTGTTTTCCTGGAGTATTCAGTAAGCATGATGGATTACTTAATAGGGTTCAGGGGCTCCAAGAGAATTTGTGGAGTTGGTTTGGCTCAATTTAACATTTCTAATAGATAGGATGCTGCCTAAGGAACCATCAAATAAGAGTAGTGGTGGAAGCAGCTGCATAATTAGCAGAGAAAGAAGCTCAGAAATGCTTCTCCTTAACTTATCAGACTAAAAAAGGGACAAGGGGAGATTTGTACTTTCAGACTTGCAAGATTCTTTTAATGTAACCTTACAATAATGTAGAATTACCTGATTCTGTCTCATCTACCTGAGAGAGCTGACACTAATTTAGTCTCCTACTTGATGTTCCCATAATGAGCTAACTTCTCCCCGCCCACTTCCCCTTGCTACCCCCACTGTTTCAGTTAAGTATGTTGTGGGAAGAAAGCCATGGAATAAAAATCTGGTGAAATGATAGGAGATGTGTGATCAGACTGGTTCTTTCTTTTGTTTCAAAAAGTAGTTGGAGCTACTTTAACCATCTGCTGGAAGTAATTGAAGTGACTTTTAAAAATAACCTAAACAATCTTGCACAAGAAGTTTCCTTAACAGACTTGGAATGAAAAATGAATGAGTAATAATGTAAAAGTATCACTTTGATTGTTTGGTCAAGCAAAATATACTTTGTGAATTATTAAACCTTCAGAAATTGATCAAGCATACAACTTTATTTATTTATTTATTTATTTTAAAAAAGCATTTTTAACCAAATGGAAATAGAAGATAAATACTGAAATTCTGCTATTGAACAATTTATGCTATAAAGTCATCATCCTGAAAAGCATTGTGGTTAAAAACTATATATATATAGTGTGTGTGTGTGTGTGTGTGTGTGTGTGTGTGTGTATGTGTTATATATATATATATATATATATATATATATATATATATATATATATATATATATATATATATATATATATATATATATATATATATATATATATATATATATATATAGTTTTATATGTGTGTATATATATATAGTTTTATATATATAGTTTTATATATATATATATATATATATATATATATATATATATATATATATATATATATATATATATACACACATATAAAACTATATATATATATATATATATATATATATATATATATATATATATATATATAATACACATACACACACACACACACACACACACAAACACACACACACACACATATATATATATATATATATATATATATATATATATATATATATATATATATATATATAATGGCAATCCTAAACAAAATATAAATATGGCTATGATTATACACTGAGAGTGAGGAAAAATGTTCATTTCCCAAACAAATTAACCCTAGTAAATATTGTACATGTTTTCCATTACTTATCTCATTTTTTTCTCATTTGAAATTTGATAATAAATACTATTTTATTAGTTTTATCTATGTTTTTCTCTACTTTGACCATCCTGTAAGGATTTTGACCTCCTCCAGTTGCTTTGGGACATGGAAGTTAGATAAATTTAGTATGTGTTAGACTTCATATACAGTAGAAACAGCTTGATTTATAATTCTTTAGTTATTCAACCCACAACTCAGCAACTATGTAACAGTAGAAACTTCAAGGTAGATAAAAAGTTTTAATGAAAACAACAAATACTATCCTTACAGAAGTTCAGCTTCTACAAAATTATGTAATAAACCTGTGGGGTATTCCTGGAATGAATACATGAAGAATTCCATAAGTGTAGAACAAAAATATATAGCTTCAGCTGGGTCAATGAAAGTATGAAAGTCGACCCATCATATACGTATCTGTATCAAGCAGCGAACCACTGATTGGTTCAAAATTGGGAAAGGAGTCCGGCAAGGCTGTATACTATCGCCTTGCCTGTTTAACTTATATGCAGAGCACATCATGAGAAAGGCAGGGCTAGATGAATCAAAAGTTGGAATTAAGATTGCCGGAAGAAACATCAACAACCTAAGATACGCAGATGATACCACTCTAATGGCAGAAAGTGAAGAAGAACTAAAGAGCCTCTTGTTGCGGGTGAAGAAGGAGAGTGCAAAACTTGGATTGAAATTAAACATTAAGAAAACCAAGATCATGGCATCTGGCCCTCTCAATTCCTGGCAAATAGATGGGGAAGAAATGGAGGTAGTGACAGATTTTATTTTCCTGGGCTCCAAGATCACTGCAGATGGGGACTGTAGCCAAGAAATTAAAAGACGCTTGCTCCTCGGGAGGAAAGCCATGGCAAATCTAGACAGCACACTAAAAAGCAGAGACATCACCCTGTCAACAAAAGTGCGTATAGTCAAGGCTATGGTCTTCCCAGTTGCAATGTATGGCAGTGAAAGCTGGACCATAAGAAAGGCTGAGCGCCAAAGAATTGAAGCCTTTGAACTATGGTGCTGGAGAAGACTCCTGCGAGTTCCTTGGACTGCAAGGCGATCAAACCGGTCAGTCCTAGAGGAGATCAATCCTGACTGCTCTTTAGAAGGCCAGATCCTGAAGCTAAAACTCAAATACTTTGGCCACCTAATGAGAAGGAAGGACTCACTGGAGAAGAGCCTAATGCTGGGAAAGATTGAGGGCACTAGAAGAAGGGGACGACAGAGAATGAGGTGGCTGGATGGAGTCACTGAAGCAGTAGGCGTGAGCTTAAATGGACTCCAGAAGATAGTAGAGGACAGGAAGGCCTGGAGGAACATTGTCCATAGGGTCGCGATGGGTCGGACACGACTTCGCAACTAACAACAACAACATCAAGCAGTAGTCATACAGGAAGAACCTGGAAGCAGATGATGATCAAGGACATCATTTCATACTGCTCAGGGAGAAGTCAATGGTCATTTCTACATTTTACCAAGAAAACATGAAATACAAATAAATGATTGATAATATAATATTAGGTAATAAAACACATACCATGTCAGATGATATTCAACATTGTACTGAACAACAGCTGAGGATCTTTTTTTACTACAAATTGTGTTTATGACATGACCTGATTAAAGCCAGTGGAACATCTAATTGCTGATGTTGCCAGCAGGAAAAGAAAATCTGAAGCTGTGAGGACAGAATTTCAGTAAGAACATGGAATGCTACAAGCAAAAGCATGGCAAAACTCAACATGATGAAAGATGAAATGAATTGACTACACACTGACAGCCTTGCTATTAGTGAATTCAAATGGGCTGAAATTGGACAGTTTCAGTGAGAAGACACAGGACACAAAAAAGTAAAGAAGAAATAGTATTACTTTCATAGGAAGACTATGGCAAAGACAGGACTTGGGTATATGCAATTGGTGGTTGAGTAACAGCAATTAGAGTTTGTAGGCAACTCTTATTCAGGTTTATGTTCCAGTTACTGATACAGAGGGGATTGACAAGTCTGATGGTCAAGTTCAAACTGAAATAAACAGGACATTCAAAGAATTTGTGCTGTTAGTTGTTGGATGTTAAAATGCCAAATGTTTTGCAAAAGCCTGAGGAACAAGAGCCTTGTTTGGCTCTCTTATTCCATATTATATTGTGGGAAATGATTTCACTATGCATACATAAAGACCCTATCAGGGCTGAAGTTCTTTGCTAGCTGTTTTGACAGTTTTTGCCTTTAAAATAATATTTGACTCTTCCTCCAATCTCATTTCATAGATGGATAGATAGATAGATAGATAGATAGATAGATAGATAGATAGATAGATAGATAGATAGATAGATAGATAGATAGATAGATAGAATAGGGAGCATATAATAATAGAAAGATGTTCACAATGCATCTTTTTGTTCTTTTCTTTTTGCCTTTTCTGATTGTTAAATTGTCACTGTCTTGACAGAAGACTGAGCTTTGACATTTTTATGTCACCTGCTACCCCTCAAAAGATTGAATTGTTCTCTATTTCACATCATATTCCAAGCCAAGATAGTGGGTTTCCATTAAAATGGCATACTGATAGTAACTGTCATCATCTGACATTTGGTGAATCAAAGAGTCAAGTGTTTACTAACTTAATTTCCGTGACATCAAATCAAAATGATACTACTTTTGCAGATGCATCTAGAGCTCTACAGACTTTGGTGAATTTTTATAATGTGGACAAAATGCTTGGAAATTTTAGGTTTTCTGCTAATAGCCAGCCAGGAGAGATCTATGGAAACATTCCATAACTTTGGCATGCTCTTATGAAAGCATTTTTTTTCAGTTCCTTTGGAAAAGGTGATGGTGAAGCCTTTCTATACAAACAATTTAAAAAGGGATCTAAAATTATTGATCTTGACTACAATAAAAAATTTGTTGAATAAACAAACAAACAAACAATCCATTATGGGGAAAACTGCTTCAAGAAGATGTTGATGGTTGAATTCCAACAATTATTGAATAACATATACTAGGCAATCTTGAATAAATCATAATATCTGGATCATTTCTTTATTTGTGTAGATCTTGATAGGAGGGGAAAAAAGTAGATCCAGCTGGGATGCCAAACCGCAAAAGTTGGGGACTGCTGTCTTAGTTAGAATGTACTATTGGCAATTCAAATTCCCTGGGTATCTGTTCTTTATTTGTTGTATGTAGCTGCAGATCCACTTTGGTACAAAAGTTACCCTGTTTTCACCCTGTTTTGGCTTATGTGATCCTTCTGACGAATGCTCAATTTTCCATCTGTGTTGTAAAATAATTAAATATGATTTAACAGAATAATACAATAACAGAGTTGGAAGGGACCTTGAAGTTCTACTAGTCCAATTCCCTGCTATATCATTTCAAATAAATGGCTATCCAATCTCTCTCTCTCTCTCTCTCTCTCTCTCTCTCTCTCTCTCTCTCTCTCTCTGTATATATATATATATATATATATATATATATATATATATATATATATATATATATATATATATATATATATATATATATGTAGGTCTAGAGTCTTGGGTTTCTTCCCGCGTTCCTTTCATCTTCAGAAAGTTGTGGCGACGTTTCGACGAAATCCCATCCGTCATCATCAGGCCGGAGTGTTCCTCCTGCTGCTTTCAGGAGCAATGCGTGGTCTGTCTGTTCCTTTCCTTCCAACTGCCGGTGGGGCTGTGTTCCGACTGGGTGGAGGCGTGGCTGCTTTCTGATTGGGTGGGGGTGTCCTCCGACTGGGTGGAGGCGTGGTTGTCTTCTGATTGAGTGGAGGCGTGGCTGTCTTCTGATTGGGTGGATGTGTGGTTGTCTTCCGATTTTTTTATTGATCTGCTAATATTATATTTAGATATTGGAAAAGCAACGTGGCGGCTGAGTACCATAATTTTGTTACACACAGATATCATTAGTACAAATCTCAAACTGTTACAATCACCATTCCCTTTCTTTCTCCCTTAATATCTACTGTCTCATATTTTAACTAATACAATTCTTATTCTGTCAATCAAATAGAAAGTAACTTTCTAAGCTTTATCAATAGTTTTTAGTTTATATGTATCTTAGTTGTTTTAACTTTAATTTTTTTAGATGATCAATGACCTAATCAATTTTTCGCAGTTTTAATTTTCCATTCAACGTTTAATAATTATCATTTCCACATTTTAAATGACCCCAATTCCTTTATCACAATTCCTCCCAAAGTCTGAATTTCAGGATACACATCTTATCTATATAAATTCTCACCATCTACATCAACAAGTTAATAATGCAATAATAGTATTCTTATTTTCTAATAATTCTCAAATATCTTAAAATCTTAAATTTAATAACCAAAATTTCTTTTATTTCCACATTTAATACTTCCTCTCTCTTCCTCTTTATATCTACTATCTCATATTTAAAACTAATAATTTTCCCTTTACTGCTACATGAAGACATTTTTATTATTTCATCAATAAAGTTTTAACTTATATATATATCTTAATCATTTTTACACAATCTTTATGTACAAATCAATATTCCAATTAACCTATTAATATTTTAACTTTTGAGTTTTACATAACCAAAATTTTCTTTGTCTCAACTTATAACAGCATCTTATATTCAAAATACACATCTTATCCATTTAAGTATATTCTATTTTGAAACATAAAGCCATATATATTGCTTTCATCAATAAAGTTTTAGCTTATATGTGTCTTAATCACCTTTACAAGACCTTTGTGCATAAATCAATATTCAAATTTAATTGTTAGTATTTTATACTTCTAAATTTTACTTGGTCAAAGTTTTCTTTATCTCAACTCATAACAATATATTCAAAATACACATTTGTCTACTTAAATATATTCTATTTTAAGTTCGAATAATACCCATTTTATCTATTTAAATCTCATCTATAAATCAAAACCCCATTCTTTTTCAGTCTTATTCTAGCTTTCTTTCTTTGCCAAATCAACTTACATGTCCTTGCTTCTGGGTCATCGAGCAGACCTCCTTGGATTGTTGTATCTGTTATTTGGGGTTGAAATAACCATCCAGTCACCATTTTTTAAAGAGGACTAGCAGATCCAGCAGATCTTCTCCTTGTTTTTCCATTTCCACATATTTGTCCTAAACTGTTTATGTTCTCTTCCATCTGTTTTCCTTTTAGCTCCTCAAGCTCCTTCGGTTTTATATAGGAAGCCTTTACCTCTTTCCCTTTTGTCAATTTCTTTTCTGTATTTTCCATTGTCTGTATCTGTTAAGCAATTGAGTCTTCTGTCATGATATTTAATTGTTCCACTTTTTTTGTAGTATCTTGCATAGATGATTCTTTAGTTACAGTCATAAATTGCTCTTGCATATTTGGGCTGTCATCTTGGTTTTTTTTTATAGCTTCTTATTTCATCACCAGCTGTAATTAAGGTTTGAAGAATGTCTTTCAACGTACAAAGAGTTTGATCCTCCTTTTCTTCCATAAGGAAGATCCATTTCTGATCTTCTTCCATAATAGTATATTGAAGCTAGAAGACTTCATTTTCAAGAAATCCACTAAGTAGAGAGCACAGCTGAGCTTCTCAAGGTTACTTATATCTTATCTCTTTTGTGGGCTGTCAGCAAGTATTCTTTTACAGAATAACAGGGTAACTTTCGACCCTTTTCAGGGTCCCCCAGTGATGCGAAACTGCACGGGGGAGATGAAGCTCGTCTCCCAATCTTTTTTTTTATAAACCTCCATTGTTGGAGTACCCACAATTTCTGAAGGCAAGCCATTCCACTGATTAATTGTTTTAATTGTCAGAAAAATTCTCCTATTTCTAAATTGGTTCTCTCCTTGATTAGTTTCCATTGATTGCTTCTTGTCCTGATTAGGAGAATAGGCTCAGCTCCTCTTCTTTGTGGCAGCCTGTTCGATACTGGAGCACTGCTATCATGGTCATCCCTAGTCCTTCTTTTCATTAAACTAGCCATACACAATTATATGAAATAATGCAAGTATAATTCAAGAATGCTTTATAAGTTTCAGGTGCTCTACAATCATAGATACTCATACTGTTTGTGACCTCTATTGGCATCCTTAGGCTTTCCATTTTTCCTCCTTTAATTTACTGTTCTTGTTTTGTTCTTTTCATGATGGGTGAAATTCCATTGATACGAGAAAGATCACAAGAGAATATTGAAACAATATCAGAGGTGAATATTGATACACAATGGAACTAACTATGAAATGATCCTTTCCAATTCAAAAAGTTTATCATAGAAAATTGCATTTCCTAATCATTACTTAGGGAGACATGTATTTTTATTAAAATGAAAACACATTACATTCAAGCAGAGCTCAAACAACAAATGAGATGCAAAGCCTGCTGTCTACAGCAAGCACAGCATTTGATTAAAAAAGAAATAACATAGATACTGGACAAAAATTAAGAAATGCCTTTCAGGATTTCACCGGAAGGGATTCCCTGTGATGGTATCAGCTTATTGACTTCCTCATTAAATATACCTTATAGGATTCTAAAGGAATTCCACCAAAAATTATAGTAAGGGTAAAATGGCATAATTTATCAAAATGTCTCTTGGCATGTAACATACATTAGTGATCAAAGTCTAAGAGAGCTAAGGTCTCTTATTATTTTCTCAGTCAAAACATTTTTTAAAAAAAATAATATGCTTTGTAAAATTGTAAACATACTGTAGTGTTAATAAAGTATTAGGAAAATTGTGTCAAAAGTTTCACATACAGTATAGGGGAAGTTGTATCAAGTGTTCACACATGAGGTACAAACACATAGAGAATTCCATATAGTCCATAATGTGAATTAAATTTTTCAATTGTTTTGGTTCTGCTTTGTTTAAATAAGGTAAATAAATTGACAGATGAAAAAAAAACCAAAAAACCCCCAATGTGAACGAATACCCATGACATTTCTTTGTTCTTTTTCTTGTTTTTCTAAAAATATTTTTTGACACTGTTAGCAACCCAGAGTTATTAATCTGGGATAGGTGGCCACATAAATTGAACAAACAAACAGTGCCTCAAGTGAGAATTCTGGATTGATTTTTTTCTATAATCCATTGTAATCCATGGTATTTTCAAGAGGGTTTTTTTTACATCAATTTTGTGTCAATATTATCCTGCTGCTTCAAAATCCACAGGTTATTTCCATAGAGTGTCCAGAGAAGGTCACTGTTTGCCCGATTCCAAACTTCGTAGGTATAGAATTGTCATAGCATCTGCATATATTTTCCAAGATCATCATTGCTACTTTTTAGCATATTTCTTGAATTTGATTTTTTTTACAATTGATAATGGATTCTGAATGACAGTACCTATCACTATTTAATTGCAAACAGAACATAAAGAGGTAAATCTCAACACAGAGCAAGCAAGGACCTCTAATGTGGTAACTTTTTTGGATGGCATTTACTGATGTCATAGCATGAAATCACTATGAAATTGCCCTTAGTATTATTCCATATGACATGAATAAATTGTTTAATATGGTTTTTCTAGTGGTCAAGCAGGTGTTTGACAGTGCTAAAAATATGATTTTGGCAATTCAGCATGCTGTTACTTGGGTTTCCATTGACTAAATTAAAAGCATTTTTCTCTATTCCAAGTAAGATACAGCTAATTCTTGCTTAAAAAGCAATTCATCTAAAGTAGTACTGAGGCATTTCATTGATAAATAATATTTTTAATTTTACTATGATAATTCAATTGGTAGCCAGGTAACTTTAATGTAATTAAAGCAAAAATAATTTTACTTTGCTAGTCATTGCTCACCCATATAAATTATCAGACTGTGACTATCTAAATAGAAGGACATGTTCTCATTTTATATTGGTTTTCAAGTGTTCAGCTTGAAACCAAATTAATAATTAAACCAATCCAGATCTTCACAAGTATGATGGAAGAAAACAAGAGTTTGGGAAACCTGTTAAATTAATTCAGTAGTTTGATCAGAGAATATGCATCAATATCAGGACAAAATAAAATGTAACACAGTATTCTTAGTAATCTTATTTCTCAGCCTTTTAAGCTACGGCAGGTCTAGAATTTTATTTTATAGGGTGAAATAACACAAGTGGGTGGTGCAGTGGCTCAAGGTTAAGACCTGAGTGATGTGTGAAAGTGTAAGCTGCTGTTCTTGCCCTAGCTCCTGACAACCTAGCAGTTCAAAAGCATGCAAACTGCAAGTAGATAAATAGGTACCACTTTAAGGGTAAAGGTAAGGGTTCTCCCGCACATGCGTGCTAGTTGTTTCTGACTCTAGGGGCCGGTGCTCATCTCCGTTTCAAAGCCGAAGAGCCAGCACTTGTCTGAGGACGTCTCCGTGGTCATGTGGCCGGCATGACTAGACGCCAAAGGCGCACGGAACGCTGTTACCTTCCCACTGCAGTGGTCCCTATTTTTCTACTTGCATTTTTACGTGCTTTCGAACTGCTAGGTTGGCAGAAGCTGGGACAAGTAACAGGTGCTCACTCTGTTACATGGCTGGCAACATGACCGCAGAAACATCTTTGTACACTGGCTCAATAGTCTCGAAATGGAGATGAGCACCACCTCCTACAGTCAGCAACAAACTAGCAAAGTAAAATCCATAGGGACTCCTTTACCTTTACCTTTAATAACACAATCATGAAAACTTGCCAGAGTTTCCCTCTGCCTAAAGGGAATCAAAGCAATATTGTGTTGAGCTTTCTTCTTGCCCCTTTTCTTTTCCAGCCCTAGGTAGTTGCTCACCTAATTGTTCTTGTACTCTTTTTTCTATATCTACAGTTCTCTACAGTTCCTCAGGGTATCTGTAAAGATATGGATAAGCTGTAGTCCCAGGATCATATGTGATGTTCCAATTCTATTCCTGCAGAATCATATTAAAGAGAGAAAGCTTTAGCCACAAGAATATCATAATCAGGACCATAATATTCTGTTGTATTTGGTGAAGTTTTTGATAACCCTTGTCTTCTATAAAAGTACCAATGAGGACTATACTTAACCTGTTAAAGATCATCTTGGGGTGAAGAGTGATTACAATTTTAAATATTTTCTTAATTCCTGAGAATTTGTGGAAAATAAATGTTTCAACAACCATAAATGTATCCAGGAAACTATACTGTAGATGTATCAGCCTGACTTCAATATCAGGGAAGATTCTGGAAAAGATAATCAGCGAACACTGGAGGCAAGCAAAGTTGTTACCAAAAGCCATATGGGTTTGTCCAAAACAGATCATGCCAGACAAATTTTATTGCATTCTTTGACCAGGTGACAAAATTAGTTAGAACAATTAATCAGTGGAACAACCTACCTCCAGAAGTTGTCTTTTCTAACTTTTCTAAAAAAAAATATCGGGGTCTCAAATTACAAAAATCAGCAATTACTTCCCACCATTCTAAGATAGAAGCACATTAAAAATGTAGGAGGCCTTTAAAATATTTGCAGTGCAAAGATCTATACTTCCAAACCACCAAGTAAAATCCTAGAAGAAATCTAGTGTAAATGTGAAAAGGGGAAGCAGTTTCTCCCAGGATGTGTGACCTGTGCCTACCCATTTTGTGTTGATGCTGCACATGCTGTAGTTCTTATCATCTGGCTGCTGGTCATCAAAAGATTCTCCATCTTCTTTCTAAATAATATTGCCATTTTCTTTTTATGGTAGAGTAATATACATCTGATGTGCAGGTCAGATGTGGTTCAGAGATTCCTCATGTAATATTTTCTAATTTTTTCTCTCTCTAATCTTTGCTCTCCAAACATCAATTTAACCTTTTTTTTTTCAAACAAAACTTTCCAGGACATTCAGGTAACATTCAGTGCTAATTAAATGCAATATCTTCATGCAAGGGCAAAGATTTTTAAAAATTCAGAAGTTACCCTCTACTCCTATTGAAGTATTGAAGTTAAGCTTGAAAAAAAAGTGCTTCTAAGCTGCCTGGAGCCAAAGGGATTAGGCAGCATTAAATAAATAAGACCACAGAAAACAAACTTTCCATTGGTTGGAACAGATTTTTCTAGCTATATTCCTCCAAAATAGTAGGATGGAGGAGGGATTGCAGATGAAGAAAAAAAAGTATCATTTGTTCTATTTAAACAAACAAACAAACAAACAAACCTTCCTTGAAAGCTAATGGAAAGCTTTTTTCAAAACCTAATTGTCATATTGAATTAAAATGAGACTGAGAATTTGGACATGTGCTTTTCGCATATATACAGTACATGAATGTTGCATCAATTAATATGTGTGTTTACTGAATGAGTGAGAACCAATTTAGCTTACTGATTAAGGCACTGGGCTGGAAAGTGGGAGATTGTGAGTTCTAGTC